>NC_074711.1:83907821-83980321 GCF_947242115.1 Biomphalaria glabrata
GCCCGAATATCCCGAAATTAAAAATCCCAGTCTTCACCAGGATTCGAACCCCGGTCCCCGGTTAAGCAGCCAAGCTCAGCCACCTCGTCTCATGTTGGGAACACTACCATATTGGGAACATTATCATGTTGGGAACATTACTATGTTGAGAACACCACAAGGTCCTAGTTTCAATATACTTTAGTTACGGCGTTAAAGCCAAGAGAATAAGAGTAGTTTTACAACTGAGAATGCAATAAATTCTCTTGTACAGGTGTTCAGGTTTGAAAACCGCCTTGGTATATGTATATAGGTCATGTTGATCTAAATATAAGATAACATATCATCTATAACAGGGATATGCACAAGCATTTAAGATTTCTATGAGCCAATTTCTTATTATCACACTTAACTCGCCTTACAAAGCAACATTACGCGTGATGGAAACGCAGTGGCTGAGAAGTAGGCGCTTAGCTTCCGAACCGGAGGATCCTGGGTTGGAATCCTGGTGAGGACTGCGACTTTTAGTATCGAAATCCTAAGGACACCTTTGAGTCCATCCAGCTCTAATGGGTACCTGACATTAGCTGGAGTACAGTAAAGGCGTTTGGTCGTTGTGCTCTCTATATTAAAAGAGGACGGCGTAATAGAGTCGCCTCCACCCCCTGAAACACTTAAAAGATCAGCTTTGGCGCAGCTGGTCCTTACTACCATGCTTAGAGGGAAGCAGCTGACAGCAGTTGGCCACTAAAAGAGAAAGCTGGAGAGCTCTTCCGAAGGTCGCGGAACACATTTCTGAAACCCAAAGGAAAGCACTTGCCAAAGACGGCAGGAAAAAGTAATTAGACCCAAACTTTTAGACCCAGACTTTTAACCCAGACTTTTAGACCCAGACTTTTAGACCAAGGGCTGACAAAAGCTTTGTGTACATCAGTAGTGGCAAACAAAAAAATGCAGGTCGCAACTTGGTTAGTGCGGTCACGTGACATACTGCGATCATTCTTAATCTTCGGAATTGAGAGGGAGGTCTCATTATTAGACTGACAATTTAAAAAAATACGAACTATTTGTACTAAGTGGTTTAGTCAGACCTGCTCGCCTTTATCAATTAGTTTTATATCAGTCCAAGAGCTGTGACAATGAATCATTGAATTATGTTTCTGGTAAAGTGAATGTATTGTTTGATGCAGGGGGGTACATGTCTTTGATTTTATTTTATGACCTTATAAACTAGGAAAAAAAAAAGGGTCTCCAGGTGACACTCCTCTCGCCCAGCGAAACACAGTTGTTATGTCCCTTTGACTTCCTTTGATTCTGGTCGATTTTTTCGTGTATTAAAGTATACAAAGGCGAGATAAAAGAACAATTTTTAGTTGTCTGTACGCCTTTCTTTCTCTCTCTCTTTCTATCTTAAATAAATATTTGCATTTTTTTTTCAAAGGCCATTAATTGGGATATATATCTTCAATTAGGGATACATGTCTTCAAGTAGGGATACGCATCTTCAAATAGAGATAAATGTCTTCAATTAAGGAGACATTTGTCTTCAATTATGAATATGTCTTTAATTAAGGATATGTGTCTTCAAATAGGGATATGTGTCTTTCGTTTAAGGATATGTTTCTTTCATTGGGATATATCACTTCCTGTGGAGTAGTGTCATTCATTGGGAAATGTGTTATTTATAGAAAAATGTCGCGAAAACTGTTAAAGGGACACAAAGGAGCTTGCCAGACGTTATAGTTGTAAAATATTTGTAAAAATGTTTCACACGTTTCAGATGTTCCTTTAGAGTTGACAATAAATCTACTTCCTAGTCCAAACCTCCCGCAGGATGACAGTGGATGGCAGCGGGCAGGGTACGAGCCCGGGACCATCAAGAAATCCGAATTCCAGTCCATCGCGCATGCTGCTCGACCAATGGTCAGAGGCTCATTTCTTAGCTTGGCTTGACTTCATAGGCTCGTTAGGGGGTTACAATTAAATATTACTTTGATAACAATTATTACTAACACACTTTAAAACTCTACTCGAGATATCTCTCAATACAAATAATACTTTAATATCCAATAATAATAATCCATGAAATATAAATACAAAAACACCAGTCCAGGAAGCAACGTCCAATCTTCCTGGACCGGGAGCAAGACCTTACTGACTTACACACTCTCTCGCACATTCAACGAAGACTACACCATTCAGCTCATAACACGTGCAAGACTATTCACATTCACAACCTGGGGGTACTAGTACAAAGGGATATGACTATCATACCAAAATATCAAAGTAACATATCCATTCTCGCCATACCCCCCCCCCTGACACCAATCAGTCAGTTGTCTAAATAAACTTGCCCTATACCTGTGTCATTGAGCTATTAATAATTCACCAGTTGATGTTGTCATCTACAGTCTCGACCAACAATGTCATGTCATAGTTAGACAAGAGTTGTGAAGTGTGATCTCACTGTGACTGTTGGGATCATAACATTGAAAACAACTAATGAGCGAATGCTTACACAAGTTTTGCTTTTAATTGTATTAGTTTTTGGCTAATTTTTATGTTTGAAGTTTGTCGTTTCTGTAGCCCTTGAGGTTTTGCAGGCCCCAAGCCATACCCTCCTCGTTTCTCAATCGGGCTTGGGATCGTCATCAGTTGACTTATAATTGAATAATAATAATACTTGTTATTACTATAATTATACTGATCTACAAGATGTTTTCAACAATGTGTTGACACTTATGTAAACTATCTAAGTACTCATAAGAGTGCTATAGAATAAAACTGTGTTGGGTTTTACCTTGTCAAAATATGGAGTAATTAATTGTTGATTGTTTATTTCCGGACGAAACTAAACGAATGTTGTTCTAGCATAATGACCAAACAATCTTTATTTTGACGTCACCCTGTGTTTGTGTATTTGTGTGGTGTTTGTGGTCTGTGGTGTACTTGTGTGGTATGTGCTGTGTGTGTGTTTGTGGTGTTGGGTGTGCGTAACTTGGGGTGTGTCTTTGTAATTGAAGTGTGGAGTATTTAGTGTGGGTGTGGCGTGTGAAATGCTGGTGTGTGGTACATGTGGTGTGAGTGGTGTATAATGGTATGTTGCTTGTTGTGTGTTTGATTCGTGTGAGTGTTGAGAGCGCAGTGTTTGTGTGTGTTGCGGGTTGTGTAGTGTGTGTTTATGTGTAGTAATAGAAAGGTTGGTTCGTGTATGTTTCACCATTTCAGTCGCGTGATCTAATTAGAAATGTAAAATTCCTGCCTAAAGCACTTACACCAACTATTTATATGTCAGACATTGACCATCCATCACGTGTCAGTACAATTCACATACGTGAAGACTACTGGAAGATAATGACTCTTGGTGTGTAACTATTCTAGCATATACATGAGTAACATGACTGAAATTTGTAAATCTACCCCCCTCCCCTTTTCTGTACAAATGTTTTTTGTGTATTCTTTCTTTTTTTTATGTACTGTCTTAGCACTGGCGGATCCGGGGGGGGGGGGCTGTAGGGGTGATCGCCCCCCCCTCCCAACTCGGCCGACCCCACCCTGAAAGGGGGGGGGGACGGACAAATTCAAACAATATGTATACGAATTTATTACTTATGTTAATAATATATACTAATTATTAATATTTCAACCAATTTTTAGATTATTTCGCCCCCCCCTCTAGTAAAGTTGTGGATCCGCTAGTGTATTTTAGTCTCGTTTCATAACTTATTTCTCTCTGTCTCTGTCTCTACCTCTCTGACTTTTTCTCTGTCTCTGTCTCTCTCTCTCTCTCTCTCTGTCTTTGTTTCTCTCTGTCTCATTTTGTCTCTCGCTCTGTCTCTCTGTCTCTGTCGCTATCTCTCTGTCTCTATCTCTTTCTGTATCAGTCTCTCTCTCTGTCTCTCTCTCTTTCTGCATCAGTTTCGCTGTCTCTCTGTCTCTCTCTGTCTCTCCTTCTGTATCTGTCTCTTGCTCTGCCTCTCTCTATCTCACTCTCTCTCTCTCTCTCACTCTCTGTATCTGTCTCTCTCTCTCTCTCACGCTTCCTAACTCTATTTTTCTCACTGCCGCATCTCTTACTCTCTTCCCTCTCTCTGTATCATTTCTCCTTATCAATATTGTTTACTCCCTTTGCATTCTCTTTCCCCCCCCCCTCTTCTATTCCATTCTTCCCATTTCTCTCCCCTCTCCATCTCTTTATCTCCCCCCTTTTTCTCTGTCCTTGCATGTGCTCACGAAAAACTACCCAACTCTGCTAGGAAGAGAATTAACTAATTTTCTTTACATTTTGTTGTTGTTGTTGAAAAATGTTCATTATAATTACTATCGGCAACAGGAAACAAATTTAACAATGTCTACGTCATGTTCTGGATTTATTAGCCAGTTTGAGACTTGGTCAAGAGGTACGCGCTCTGGGCTGTAGTTTTGATGTTTCTGGGTTTAAAGTCTGCCGGCCCCCATCCCTCGCTGTTTTGTGAGATTTTTGAACTAAGATGTAATTATCTTATTTGAATGATCTTATTTGAATGATCGTATTTGAATGATCTTATTTGAATGATCTTATTTGAATGATCTTATTTGAATGATCTTATTTGAATGATCTTATTTGAATGATCTTATTTGAATGATCTTATTTGAATGATCTTATTTGAATGAACGTCCAAAATTTGTACTTATAATTTTTTTGTTTTTCAGATATTGGAACTGTTGGATTGAGTGGTTCTAATACAATCAAGTTCAAGGTCTCATCGGCTGAAACACATTTAAGTAACCTGCCTGTTAGCATATCCACTAGTGCACGCGAAGCACACAACATACAAACAGAGAATACAAGGAAACACAGAATACATGCAAATACAGAATACATGAAAAAACAGAATCAATGAAAATACAAAATACTCGAAAACACAGAAAACATACAAACACAATCAATACAAACACAGATTACATACAAACTTACAATATATAAAATCAGAATATATGAAAACATTGAATACATACAAACACATAATAGATACGAACACACAATATTTTCAAACACAGAATCATAGGATACATAAAAACACAGAATACATACAAACACACAAAACAAATAGTAAATACAAACATAGAATACCTACTAAGTACTAACACACAATACATACAAACACAGAATAAATACAAACATAGAATACCTACTAAGTACTAACACACAATACATACAAACACATAAAAAATACAAACACAGAATACACACTAACACACAATACATACAAACACAGAATAAATAAAAACACAGAATACCTACTAAGTACTAACACACAATACAAACAAACACAGAATAGATGCAAGATGCAGCCGAGAAATACGAAATGATTAATTTGTATGAGAAACGCAGCAGCCTCTTAAGGCATGGCACATTGCTACACATCGTTTTATTCATAACGGCGCGTCGCCTCTTTGATAGAAAGGGAAGCATATACACGTATATATATCGTTTAGACCAGTGATGCCCAAAATACGGCCCGCGGACCAGATCCGGCCCGCGAAGTGGTTCCATCCGGCCCGCCGAAACGACGGCATAAAGTGTAGAAAATCCCCTCTCCAAAGGGTTGATAAAGTTTTTTTTTTACATACGTTTGCGCCCTTACTTTTTCTCTGATGGATTGGTCCCATGACCTTTAACATTGTGTTTATGAAATGGGACTAAATGTTTAATCTAACAGGAAAAGTGAACGGATCTTTACTTTTTGTGGAGCATGATAATAAGCCAATGTATTTGATATGTAAAGAAAGTATGGTTGTATAAAAAAAAAATACATGGCAGCATTCTTGATTTGAGCCGCGAATAAAATATTGTTAAACTACACCTAGAGATTGAAGGATTGAATATAGTTGCCAAAAAGAGATGGTTAAGCTAGATATAATGTAGCTTACATTTTAAGTAGAGAATTGAAGCCATTTTTCCGAAGGGTAGAAAAAAAGATAAACTTCAAACATCTGACTAATTAATGTAAGTGCTAGATCCACGGGTTTCTAATAAAATAGTTGTAGTTCCATTTCATTACTTTTTTGTATCTTTTCTGTCATGTGACCCGCGACACGAGAGTTGGAAATTAAAATGGCCCGAAGGTCGAATTAGGCTGGGCATCACTGGTTTAGACTAATTACAATCATGCCTGTTTCTTTAACCGTTACGGGACACTTTCTATGTTCAAAGAACCAGTATGAACCCTTCGCTAGTTTTTAAAGTTGGGTTATTTCCCATTTATTTAAATTTAAAAAAAATAGTTAAACAAATATTCTAAATTTATATATTTTTCAAAATTATTTTCAAGAAGAAAACTAGTATAAAACATACAGATATAAGAATCCGAAACATTTAGGTCTAGTAACTTTGATGGTATTGTGTACATTAAAGTTTAACTTCTTAATATAATTCTAATATCTGGTTTCTACTTCAATTCACACCCTCTCTCTCTCTCTCTTTTTTCAACACCAAATTAAGTATCTTACTGTGTGCTTAGAACAGCATCGACTGTTAATAAAATACATATTACCCACAATTCAAAGGAACACTTGTGAAACTGAAGACAATCTGGAAAGACCAAGGCATAACCCTGGGCACTTAAAGTCAGACTGATGCACTCATGAGTTATGGCCACATGCTTGTATGCTTGCTAACTGCAGAATTAGAGAAGATGATCCTAGCCACGGAATCGAGATGCTATTGAAAAATCCTAGGTATTACCTTTAAAGACGGCACAACCAATGAGACAATTCGAAACAAAATAACAATGACTATTGGGCCCCAATATCAGGACCCTTCGCTATTTGAGATATAGGGCCCTTTGTAATCAATATAAGGTAATTTATTCCTTTGCTTTTTTTTTTAAACACAATTTGCGGGAGGGAATTTACATTTCTTGCAAGACGTATTTGTCATCTAATAAAATTGTGTGAATTCCCAAGGGACTCCCAGCTATGGGCACGCTACAATCTGAAAACACAAAAATGGAAAAGTGGTTTAAGCACCTGGACAAGTCCCAAAAGGTCCGAGGAGTCTGGGAGGTATGAGGAGCCCTGACCGCACTTCCCCGTGGTGGAGGCTGTCCAAGCCTGAGCAAACTATTATAAAGCACAGTGCAGGACAGGCCAATTTCCTCTTGGCTCAAATTTCTCACGGCTATCGCCAAATTTTGGCTCACGGTGCCCCCGCTGCGGGAAAGAAGAGGAAACCGTGTCTCATATTCTATTTGACTGCCCCAGAACTTTTTGACTGTCCGCCTCGACAGGTCAGGGAAACCAAAACTTCTCAACCTGTTTGGTGACGTGCATGGACTACGCTAAACAGCGGGGTTTCTGTCCAGCGCTTTAGCCACTGTCAAATTGAGTTTGATGATGATGATGATGAAGCCTTAAGATGCATGTGATAGTCTAGCTTCTAGCCTTCAACATTTTTATTTTGTATGCACTAATTGTAAAACAGCTTATCATTTTAAGTATTATGTAAGACAACCTTTACATTTAAAACTGCGAAAAAAGATTTAATAATAAAGAAATAGATAATAAAATTTAATATTTATTGTCCTAAGAAATGACTCTTCGACCCTTCAAAGTCAAGGCCTGTGGAAACTTGTTCTTTTTTGCCTGTCTGAAGAAACTTCTGTCTTGGGTTAATGTAAAGTGAATGCTAACTTTTTTACATCCATTTTACCAAGGTCGTAGCCCTACAAGTTTGGGCTAGAGTAGGCATAAATCTAGATAATGAATTAAAGACCATGAATTGCATCGTTATTTATTAACACGTATTTAATTGTTTTACAGGTAAGTAAAATCTGCATAAAATATTTTTATATTTATTGATTGTAAAACTAACGTTGCTTCAAAAAAGTTAATACATACGTTTAATAACACACGCAAGCTCATATACATCCCTAAACACACACAAAATTACTAACCTGCTTTCGCGTTTTCAGTGCATTTGTTATGGATTCAAGAAGCTTATAAAAGTATCAGAGATATCACATACAAAAGCAGCGTCACAGATACTAAAATTCGAGAACAATCCAATATGGACATCGGCCCTCACGATGGCCGGCTAACCACAGTTAAACAACGCGAACTAAAATTGTATGGTTTCGCAAAGACCTTCCTGCAGGGATCAGTACCAGGAAAAGAAGAAAAGGCAGACAGAGAAAGTGATAGTCAGACAGTATCAAAGAAAGGACGGGTCTGTTATTGAAAGAAATTTTAGTTAAGGCTAAAGACAGATGAGAATGGATAAAGACGGTCAACAGATTATTTGTGGTGCCCCCAACGGTCAACATACTAAATGATTGGTGAAGGCAAAATACGTAATTTAGGAAATTTTTTGACATGAAGACTTTAAATGTTTATAACAGGCCTACAGATTTATAGGAAAAATACTAAAATGTAATCAATCTACCGTGCGACTTGCGCAAAATGGGGCAATAGTGTAAAATGGAGTGGATTTAAAGAACACAACTTTTGGCAACACATGATGGGTTACCCTGAAATGTAGTCAATGTACCGTGCACAATGTGGCCATTGTGTGAAATGGATGGGTTGGGGGGGGGGGCGGTTTAAAGAAGACAATTAGTGACAACAGATGATGGGAGATAATGAATTTCAGCATGGGATCTCCGAACCTCTCTGCTTTGTGTATTTTCTGAGAAATGCAACGAGGCATTATTCAAAATGTCTTTTTTTTTTTCCTCCTATGACATTAAGTTTGAGGAGACAGACTAGATAATCTTGATAACTTCCTAACCTTGAGTCACTGGTTGCTTCTTGTTATAGATCAAAGTTTTTTCAGCACCGACTATTTTTTTAAAAATTATATAACACATTTTTATCATAGAATCTGTTTTTCTTTGAAAACAAACTAAATGAAGCGTGAAGAACGTCTCAAGGTTTACAAATATTCAGCATGCTATACATAATAAATCATTTTTCATATTTCTTTTATTTTCTTAGAAACGCACATCTATGCTTCTATTACAGATAGACTCAATAAGAGAATTCTTAAATTGTGCTGTGTGACTCTAGAACAGAATTCTCAAACTGTGCTATGAGTGATTCTATAACAGAATTCTCAAACTGTGCTATGTGTGACTCAAGAACAGAATTCTCAAACTGTGCTATGTGTGACTCAAGAACAGAATTCTCAAACTGTGCTATGTGTGACTCTATAAGAATTCTCAAACTGTGCAATGTGTGACTCAAGAACAGAATTCTCAAACTGTGCTATGTGTGACTTTATAACAGAATTCTCAAACTGTGCAATGTTTGATTCTAGAACAGAATTCTTAACTGCGTTACGCGTGGTTCTAGAATAGAATAGAAATGAATTCTATGAGGTAGTAAGTTTCTTGCCAATGCACAATTTACTTTACTTTAGTTTAGTAATACTTGAAGTAAATAAAATAATCTCTCGATAAATTAATAAGTAAAATGATCGAAAGACGTTATAATTATGTATTTTTGTGAGTAAATCTATTCATATCTATATCTATATCTATATCTATATCTATCTGTCTATCTATCTATCTATCTATCTATCTATCTATCTATCTATCTATCTATCTATCTATCTATCAATCTATCTATCTATCTATCTATCTATCTATCTATCTATCTATCTATCTATCTATCAATCTATCTATCTATCTATCTATCTATCTATCTATCTATCTATCTATCTATCTATCTATCTATCTATCTATCTATCTGTCTATCTATCTATCTATCTATCTATCTATCTATCTATCTATCTATCTATCTTCTGTCCGGAAGTGTCTTTAAATTTAGTTGTTTCACTAATGGTTTAATCAAATATTCGTTTGTTATAAATTTCACAGCTCTGTTTTGCCTCTATTCTAGTTTCTATGTGTGTGTAGAGGAGTGCGTGGAGTGGAGTGTGTGGAGTGTAATGTAAATTTGGTTTGTGTTGTTTATGTGGTGTTATGTGTAGCGTTTGGTTTATGTGTGTTGTGAGTGTTGCATAGGATGTATGAAATATTTGACGTATGCGTATGATGTGTGATGTTTATCTGTTATGTGATGTGATCATAATGTTTTTTGAAAAGTGAGGTGTGATTTGACTAAAATGCTTATTTATGTGCTTTTTACCAATGTGGTGTCATTAGTGTGTGTGCCGTTGTTTTTGCTTGATATGCGTGTGCGGTATGTCGGGGTGTATGAGTGTGTGGTAGGGAAAACTTGGTTTAGATATATTTCACTAATTCAGGTGTTGTTAGATCTACTGTTTAGTTTATCATAAGACCACCCACCAGGACGCTATTCACTGTACTTACCTGTAGATTACAGTAAGCTAGTGACTTTTAGCTATTCTATCATATTCATGGCTCAAACGTGTCTATCTACCCTCCGCCCCCTTTCTACAAGTTTTCACTTTAGCCCTCGAGCTCACCTCTCTTTTTGTTATAGTCTTCTTTCACCACCCATCACTCTTTCCTTTTTTCTCTTTTTTTTTTGGACATCTTTCACCACCCATCACTCTCTTTCCTTTTTTCTCTTTTTTGGACATCTTTCACCACCCATCACCCTCTTTCCTTTTTTCTTTTTTTGGTCATCTTTCACCACCCATCACCCTCTTTCCTTTTTTCTTTTTTTGGTCATCTTTCACCACCCATCACCCTCTTTCCTTTTTTTTCTCTTTTTTTTGACATCTTTCACCACCCATCACCCTCTTTCCTTTTTTCTTTTTTTGGTCATCTTTCACCACCCATCACTCGCTTTCCTTTTTTTTTCTCTTTTTTTTTGACATCTTTCACCACCCATCACTCTCTTTCCTTTTTTTTCTCTTTTTTTGACATCTTTCACCACCCATCACCCTCTTTCCTTTTTTCTCTTTTTTTTTGGACATCTTTCACCACCCATCACCCTCTTTCCTTTTTTTTCTCTTTTTTTGGTCATCTTTCACCACCCATCACCCTCTTTCCTTTTTTCTCTTTTTTTTTTGGACATCTTTCACCACCCATCACCCTCTTTCCTTTTTTTTCTCTTTTTTTGGTCATCTTTCACCACCCATCACCCTCTTTCCTTTTTTCTCTTTTTTTGGTCTTCTTTCACCACCAATCACTCTCTTTCTTTTTCGTTCTCTTTACTCTCTTCCTATCTCTCTCCGTTCTTTCTTTCTGTTTTCTCTCATCTCTCTCCCTCACTATCTCTTTCTCTTTTTTTCTCTCCCAATTCTCTATCTATTTCTCTTCTTCCTCTCAGTCAATTTCTATTTCTTTCTCTCTTTCTTTGTGTTCCTATGTGTTTCTCTTTCTTTCTCTCTTTCTTTGTGTTCCTATCTCTTTTTATCTCCGTCTCCCATCCTGCTGTTCTTTCTCTCTTTCCCTCTCCTTCTGTCTCTCCAGCCTCCTCCTTCTCTGTCAGTTATTTTGAGTCAACTATTTACGGACATTAGTTGAGGGAAAAGTAAAGGCGGTTGGTCGTTGTGCTGGCCACATGGCACCCTCGTTAACCGTGGGCCACAGAAACAGATGACCTTTACATCATCTGCCCTATAGACCACAAGGTCTGAAACTGGAACTTCACTCTACTACTTACAATTTACTCTTGTTATAAACAAAGGAGGACAAGAAGAAATGTGTTACTTTTTCGTTCGCCCTAACATCCTTTAGTTTTATCCACTTGTTGGAATGAGGTCAATACAATTTGCTGTGATGTGTTCAGTCGCCCAATAGTCGTTCTGGTCATTATATTTTATATCGGCCACACCCGCTTCAGTGTAGAAGTATCACCAGGAAGGAAACATAACGGGAAATGTCCACGTCATCGTCCGGACGTATTAGCCAGTCAGACCACATGAAAAAAAATTAGGATCAGATCTTGGACCTAATGGTTTTATGATTCTGATGCACCCCCAGGTGCAACGTATAACCAACTATGACACGCATAATCAACATACCCATTGACGCAATGACACGTGACACACAAAACATACAAACACAGAATACATAAAAGAACTCGGAGGCTCATTCGACCTATCCGTATCCGGGCATAATTGTACAGTTTATTTCAGTTTTAATTGCATATTCATTCTAAAATATGAGAGAAACTTTAAAGAAAAGGCAACTGTATAAACAATCCTGTATCACATTACTTCTCTAATAGTACAGCTGTATCAATATTTAGTTCCTTGCTCTGTAGATGAAAGAAGCCAGGGGATGTATTACATAATTGTATTTTTGTAACCAAGACAAAAGAAAAAAGATAACATTCCTTGTATAGTGTTTTAATTTATATTGCAATCTATTTTACACCTTTCAATGACTTTCGCAAGCGTATAAGTCTGACCTGTTTCTGCCAACTACATTATATAGTCCAAAAGTGCCGAGTATATAGTTCCTTCAGGGTCAAAGGCGGCCATTACTTGCACTTTGGTGCCCGGTTTCTTAAACTTGGAGAGGTTAAATACCCCGTCCCATTTGTCTTCGCCCATCTTGGTCATCAGGAACCACTCGTCCACCACGTGCAGGGCCACCTTGTAGGCCCCGGGCACGGTCAACTCAAAATGGACCTTGTCCAGGTTCTTGGACTCGGAGTGCAGCACCAGGGGCTGGTATAGGAAGGCGCAGTCGGTGTAGAATTTGGTGTAGACCCTGGGGTAGGGCCTGGCCGGCTTCTTGATGTTCTGCACGTTGATCAAGTAGTTGAAGACGTTGGGGCAGGAGTCACCAGGGTCCGTCTCGTCCAGGGCGAAGACCAGGAACTTGTACCAGCCATTGGCCGGGAATCCCAAATAGAAGCTCACGGAGCCTTTGTTTTTTCTTTGGGTCAAGACGTAATCCACCAGATCTGTTTCAGTTGCGACTTGGATCAGTTGAGTTACAACCTGCGGGACATTCAAAATGAAGTCAGTATCATCGTTAAATTTAATCACTCTTGAAATGTAAGACTAGAAATAGAAAACTCAATGTACCGAAGACTTCTGTACAACACACTAGGAATGTACTTGTGAACCTCCCTGGTATTTCAGGCTGCTTAAATAGCTAATGATCTTAAGAACGCTGTAACTGTTTGAACTAATACAACCTGTTAGGACATAAGACTCTTCAAAATAATAATACCCTCTCAGGTTTTATTCTAGCAATACTTTAATATTATAACGATTTATGTACACATCAGCATTTCATCTCTCTTCCGGTCACTTTCTCCCGGCTTCCTCTTTTTACAACCCTTCCATTCATTACACCAATTCGCACCTTTATTCATGCACATCATGCTGCGCTACGACCGTAACACAACCATTGATCTATCAGTGTTCGTCTGGTTTCACCTTCAGTTCGTGTCTCGGGAAAATTCGTATGATCCTTTGGCTAGACATGATCTTGAATGAGGAACTGTGGCTAGGAACCAGCAGCTGCCCATTGAAGTTGATATCCTTCAGATACGCTGAAGATGGAAAGGCCACACTCTTCGCAAACTTTCATCCATAATTACAAGACAAAGCCCTGACTTTGAACCCTCAAGGGAAGAGGAAGAGAAGACAACCCATGCGCCTTGATTTGGAGCAGAATCAAGTAGATGGGCATTACAATTAGGGCAGTTGTAGAGATTCTCCCAGGACCGAGAAGCCACAGGCAGAGATGAGATGAGCTTTAACTCCAATTTTTTTTTGTTAGACTCACCAAAGACAGAGAACTCTCTTTCACTTTACTCAAATTGCTTCAGACGGACAGACACAGACAGACGGACAGACAGACAAACAACACAAAAATTAACATCAGCTTTTCCCCTTTAGAGGCCGCTAAAAACAGCTTACTTTAATAGGAACTCCCGCTTTGAACGTGATAACAATGTTGTTTTGTCCATCGACCGTAAACTCGGACTCCTGATGGCTGTCTCTCTCAAGTTTTAGCTCCACAAAATTGGGTTTTGAACCCAAGAAACAGCTGGGGACCTCTGGACGGCCAGTCATTGTGTGGCTGTGTCTACCAGAGACGATGAGCGTTCAATGCCCCTGCAGAAAAAAGAAAACATTACCATTGAAAAAAATTCAATGCATAGAAATATTAATAGTAAACAATTTTTAGCGGGCCTTGAAAAGAGAAAAGCAGCTTCTAGTTTTGTGTAGTCTGTGTGTCCGTATGTCTGTCTGTCATGTTTAGATCTCGAAAAAGAGAAACGATATTGAAAACCCGATGCAACACTTTTACTCAGAAAAAATTAACCACTTTTACAACTATTTACTATAGAATTAAAAAAACAACAACACACACATGGGAGTTCACACCCATAGTAACACTACCCAAAAAAAACAAAAAGACAACAACCATTTTTACAACTATTTACTTTAAGTAGGACAAGTAGGAATTCATTTACTGTAGAATATCACAACCATTGATATATTTTTCTGCTAACAGTTAAGTAAGTCTACACCTGAGTATATTATATTATAAATGTACGTGTAAGGGAAACAACTGATGATATAGATACTAAGCTTTGAAAAAGGCGATTATCTATCTTTATGTACGTTTTTTAATAGAATAATAAACGAATATAAAGGGTATTGACCGGTACTATTTATCTTGTAGGCCTATCAAATACGTTCCATACAAATTATATTTACAGAATTTGTAACGCTGCGACCACTAACATCATGAACAAGCAAAATAAAAAAAATAATAAAAATAGTAATAATTAAACCCTTCTCTATACAGCTGATTATCATTTACAAGGGAAAGTATCTTGTTCGTAATAACTAGCACCAAATATTCGAAAAGAATTAACCACACCTATCTTAGCCTCCTCCCATTTCCCGCGAAAACACTTTGTTAAGCGAATGGATAAATCTACTCTCGAGTTTATTAATTTGTAATGAGAGAGCTATATATCTAGATCCAAGACGGCGCGCAAAATGTATCTCAACCTGGGGCGTAGCTAGGAATTTTCCATCATTTGTGGGCCCGGAGGATCTTGACCTCTCTGGGGGCCCCTGCATTTTGCGTAATATTTAATATTTAAGTTAAAAAAACAAAAGCACTTTTAGGGGGGACCCCCTCAATGAAGATAGCGGAAATACCCGCTATGTCTGTTCAAGATAAAGATTGTCTAGACCAAATTTAATTTTAGAAGATATTTCGAAGAATCATATCTAGAGTTTACCCAGTCTGGCCAATTAGCTAGTAACTTAACTATAAAGATCAACTGTCAAATTTCTAGGAAAATTGTTAGAGCCGCTTTGGAGAACCGTGTTTATGCAGGTCCTAGATGCTATCGATGAAAAGTTTGCAAACTGAAAAGAGGAAGAGTTAAAAATGGGGGGGGGGGAAGAAGGGAGACACATTGAAAGAGACACACGGAAAGAGACACACTGTCTCTTAGTTTACTAGAGAATATACACAAGAACGGTAATCCAATATTTAAACAAGAAAAAGTATAAAAATACTTTTCTGAAAAACAGAGTACCTCTTTTGTACAACTCATAGAGCGATTAATTTTCAATAACTAATAAACCTTGAATTTTATATTTAAAACAAAATTTGAGCATTTTTACTTTGAACGATAATTCGATTACTTGAAAACATTTTACTTTAAATCCTAATTTAAAAATAGAAAGTCATAAATACTCAGAGAGAAACGAAAATATAAGCTTATCTATTATTCCTTATATACTAAGACAAATTCCCGAAAGTGCTCGTTCTTTCCTTGTGTCATAATAGCATGTGAAGGCTTGCCTGAAACAACCAGAGCTTAGCGCCAGCTTAAATCTCCAACATACTTGAATAGATTAACACATCGATATGTGTCGGAAGTAACTTATAAGACCACTAGAAGACCTCCAGTCGATCAACGTAGAGAGACAGACAGCATGAAGACATCTCAAAGTCTCCGAGACCAATTAAAATGTACTCTCCATGAAGGCCAGAAAGGGAGACAGTTAATGTATCAATGTTTAACTCCACTGATATTTCTGTCAGGGAGCCACCTGATTCCGATGTCCTTAAAGTCCGAGAACGTCCCGTTCCCTATTATGGACCTCTTGACCAAGGAAAGGATTTTATCCATGGCCAGGATAAGGCATCGGCTCTTCACCAATCCCTCTGTCCGAAGTCCCACCTTATCCGAAGTGATAATGTATTCACACCCGGTGTGTCGCTAGTCACGACTCCCTTGAGCCCCGCACGAGTTTCCTCTCCCGTGCGAGGCCGGAGGCAGAGCGGCGTAGGGGCCCTTCTTATGCCTATAATGTCCCATCGAACCCGTTGGAGGGTCCATCACAGCACGTATGGCCCCCGTTAGGGAACGAATCGATGGGGGGTTGGACGGGTTAGCGAGCCTTTGTTACATCCCTACCACGTACAATGTACAGTCTCTCGACCGTACGTGTGGTAGCCCACTGAGAGCTATGTGTGCTACCGTACTTTGCCTATCCGTTTCCTTTGGCGGACGTTTCCATGGGAGGGCCACGCTGAGGCGACGGGAGCATTCCTGAGGGGCGTAAAAGCAGGAATATAATTTTTGATGACGACGGCCCGAAAAAAAAAAAAAATAAAAACAAACAAACAAAAAAAAAAACGTTTTGTATGCATTGAATTATGTAAAATAAGGAGATGACAATAAGGAATGTGTAGCCAAGCGAATTACTGCACTCCACCTAAACCTTTATACTTTAAAAGAAGCCTCAGTAGATTTACAGAATAACTAGATCAGGTGGCCATCTACAATCATCTGATTCAAAGCTTTTCTAGAAAACGTACATAGACCACTAGCGAACAACAGCTTTAGCTGCTTTAGTTGTGGCAAAATATCGAGGTCACAACTTGGTCTACTTTGTCATGTAAAACAGTTCACTCATCCATTCTTCGGAATTGAAAACATTGCCTTTTGTATGCTATATGAGATCAATCTGCAGACTCGAATAGTCTTATTAGAATTACGACGTAATAAGATGATTTTCTCAATCTAGAAGAAGTCTTTGTATGAATTTGTCCAAGCATATTGAACTAGGAATGTGTCTTTATCTTTGCGTCTTTCTGAGTATATTATTAGGCTTTGATTTTGTATTTGTAAATTATGGTTCAATGATTTTTTGATAAATTTATCTTATAAATTACAGACGCCACTTCAAATTTTTGGTCATAAAAACAACTTTTCTAGATTACTTAGAATCTTGATCAATTAGATCTAGCCTAGAACAGATCTACGATTTATATTATATCATACTCAATACTGTCAATAGTAAATCTTTAGATCTAGTTACGGTGTAACTAAATTAGTTCACAATCTAGATCTATCATTTTCTAGATTATTTAGAATCTTGATTAATTAGATCTAGTCTGGATCTAGATCTGAGATCTATATAATAATATAAACGCAATACTTTAATACTATATTGATACTGTCTATTTTTTTTTACTAGTATCTAGTCTATATAATTAATCTGAATTCTAGAGTCTACATTGTTTTATGCTTTACCAATTTTTTGTTTTACCTTTGTATGTAGAAAGAAACAGCCCGACCTCCAGATGACTCCAATATGTGAGTCTTTACCACGGAGCTGCTTATATGGAAGTGAGAAAAAAGTCAAATTTTGCATTTATTTCTGATAAAGATAGACATTTTCAAGGCCGCACTTATTGGTGAAGGAAATGACGTCTCGGCATGCTTTGGAAAAATTTGGCATAAACAAAAAAAAATCTTTATTTTACAAAACAATTTATTGTAATGAATTAGTAAAACTTTATGTGACTATGAGTGTATCTAAAAATGCCAACAGAGCAGCGCTTCTCATACTGTAGGGTAGGAGGGTGAGACGTCCTGACTCAAAAAAAAAAAGGGGGGGGAAGCGAAGTCAGCCGATTTATTTTTCTAGGGGAAAAAGAAAAGTAGTGCAGGTATTTTCATTGTACGGCACTAGCTCCAGCTGGAATAACCTGCCCCGTGTGCATCTGAACATTCCGGGCTCACGTAGGGTTAGCCCCCCGGGCTCACGTAGGTCTCACCAGCCACATGAGGAGGCATAAAACCCCAGTGCAAAGCCCTCAGCCCCCTAAATGACAAAGTGGTCATCATCGAACCACGATGGTCATTGTTCAGGCCTTTAATGACTATTGGTCTCGGTTATACCATTAACTTAACGCATTAACTTAACGCACGAACTGTCCTGACTGTTTGGTTAGCCCCCCGAACTGTCCTGACTGGTTAGCTTCACGAACTGTCCTGCCTGGTTAGCTTCATGAAATGTCTTGACTGGTCAGTCTCAAGAACTGTCCTGACTGGTTAGCCTCATGGAATGTCGTGCCTGGTTAGACCCATAAACTGTCCTAACTGGTCAGCATCATTAACAGTTTAGACTAGTAAGCCCCACGAGCTGTCCTAATTGGTATGGCCCCACGAACTGCTTTGGCTGGTCAGCCTCACAAACTGTCATGACTGGTCATGAATGTCCTGACTGGTCAGCCTCATGAACCTTCCGACTGGTCAGCCTCACAAACTGTTTTAACCGATCGTTTTTTATATGGCCAAAAATATGAAATGCCTAGAACGTAATTATCTTCTCCTTTGAAGTAACGTCTGTAATTTATAAGATAAATTAATCCATAAAACTTTGAACCATAATTTAAAAATACAAAATCAAAACATTCCTTGTTGAATATTCTAGGACGATTTCATACAAAGGCATCTTCTTCTCTAGTGCTATTAGGGTATGGAATTGGTTGCCTGTATCAGGCAGAAAAAAGGCTTAGCATAGTTTAAGTCACTGATTAACAGGCATGACTAAATGACTTGAAAAGTAATCGGTCGATATAGTTTTTTATCAGGAAAAAAAAAAACAAACGACTTTTACTGTTGTTCTTGTTGTTTCATGGCGAAGTTGTTTATTTGTAAAATGCTTTAAATGTTTCGGATGTTCCTTCAGAGTTGTCATAGCGTTGTCGTGGTTCGTGCCCTGGTGAGGGCTGTTCATTATTTCACTATATTTAATTCACCATTTTCTCTCATTGTGAATACTGAACCTTATGCCATGACATAAATGACATGCATGATGTTGAAGCTATAACAGAAGATGACCTTATAGTGTGTACCCAAAGCTGGACAGTTTCTCTTGCACTGGTTAGTCCATGTCACTGGCAGGTTTGGCCAGCCTCTTAACTGTTGCAAGCTGTCAATCTCATTAATGGGAATGGTGTGTCTCTGACATTATCTTATCTTATATAATACAGACGTTACTTCAAAAAAAGAAGATGATTACGTCATACGCGTCATGCATTTAGTCATGCATATTAACCAATGACTTTAATTCTGCTAAGTCACTGGTTTTCCTGGCTAACTCAGGCAACCCATTCCATGCTCTAATAGCTCTAGGGAAGAAGGAGTATTTGTACAAATTTGTCCTAGCATATGGGGCGAGGAATGTGCCTTTTTATTTGTGTCTTTCAGAGTATTTTATTAAATTTTGTTTTTGTATTTGAAGATTATGGTTCAGTGTTTTATGTATGATTGCTAGTTTACTTGTATGTCTTCTATCCTGAAGGCTTTCTAAATTTAGTGATTTTACTAAAGGTGTTACTCTAGTCAAGTGTGAATATTCGTTAGTTATGAATCTCACTGCTCTATTTTCCAGTTTCTTAATCATTTCGTGTCATCTCATAGTCAATGTCGACGTTGGTTTAAGAAATGGGATTAAAAATGGATATTTATTGAGTCCATTTGTTAACAGTATCATAATGTTAAGAGGAAGATGCATGTAAATATCAAGTCGATGCGACGTCTGGATGGGAGGTAGGGGTCGCAAGGCTGGACGAATTAATTATGAAGAGAAAAAAACAAAAACAATTCTCATTCAGTTGTAAGTCCATGTTTAGGCGTCATTCGTCTGAATAATTGTTTCATTTCAACAAGATGTAAACTGTTAAATTTAAAATTAAAATTAATTCTTTTTTTATATTTTGGTTAATTAATATACAGATTTTAAATGACGCTCTAAAACAGTGGTCTTCAACCTATTTTGGCCTACCGCCCCCTTTTCGATTTTTTTCTTTAAAAAAAAATCCGCCAGCGCCCCCCTCTAAGAAAAACAGTTATAAAGAAGCGTGAGAAGGCAAATTTGAACAAAATATCATCTATCTATTAATTTTTATGCTGTCAATATCCCGCTTGAGAGACGACCGCATGCCAAAAGCGATTGTTGTAAACTCATTGGCCTATGACTGACGAGCTTTAAGAAGAACTGAGTTACAGAGGTGCCCCCCTCCCCCGTGAGCGCTATAAAGATTTATTCAGGCGCCATTTTGCTCTCACTGGCATAGAGAAAAGTACCTGGCAGCATTCTCTGGCAGTAGATAGCCTCTGAGAGAAACAGTTCGAGAGCTCTTACAAAAACTGCGGGACAAACATTTGATACTCAAAGAAACGCCATTATTGAAGACAGGCGCAAAAGACGGAAAGAAAACTTAAATAGAACACCAGCATACAACGGCTTTGTCTGCATAAAATTCGGGAAAATATGTAGGTCGCAGTTGGGTTTGCGTAGTTATGTGAAACACTGGACTCAGTCGTAATCTTCGGAATTAAAGGCAAAAACAGCCAATATTATCATTATACAAAAAATTATGTCAAATAATTTTCAGTGATTACACACAAAAATTAATTGTAAAGACTTTCTTTCAAATCCTAAGAATAGTCTCCGTTTAAATTTTTGAATATTAGGGCCTACTGTTTTTTGGTTTAATTGTAAATTTAGTTTCATTTTTTAATATAAATATTACTATTGCTGAATTCACTACAAAATGAAATTAAGCTAATGGTAACCTTGTGCCCCATGCAGTCTGACAATATTAGAAATTTCAAGCTTTAAATTAGTCAAAACAAGGCGAAGGTCTTCTCTAATGGCTACATCCGGTCTATTTCTTTGCTTATTCATTAAGTTTGTTAAGCACTGAATCTATGTTAACAATGTATGTTTACTGAAAAGCTAAAACATAAGCCAATTTCGACCACAGTTTTGGAATTTTACTGAAACATTTCAATGCAGCCACATCTCTGTTGTGCCTCCAGGGACGTAGCTAGGAATTTCCATCGTTTGGGGGCCAGGGGGCTTGACATCTTTGGGGGCCGCTGCATTTTGCGTAATATTTAATTTAATTAATTAAAAAAGCAATAATTTGCCCCCCCCCCTCCTTGAATGGGGACCCGGGGGATATTCAAATCCCCCCCCCCTCCCTAGCTCCGCCACTGTGTGCCTCCTATGTTTCCATTCTTTTTACTGAAGACATATACATATTTTAAATTTTAGAAGCGAATCTTAATTTCTTCATAGAGCATTGTTATGTGAATTGCATAGATATCGATGTCCTTGGGCAGTAATTCATTTGTCAACAAACAAGTTATGTGAGATTCTAAAACTCTGTAAAATAGATTTAATATCTCGATAAAAGAGAAAATGATATTATCAATAAAAGTTAATCTCTTTCCTAGCAGTCGAAGGTTCGTTTCATTCATTTGTGTTAGATGCCTTCCATTTAAAACATTTTTTAGCCTTCTTTCTTTAAGTCATCGCCAACCGTTGAATCTTCCCGTTTCTCAAAAACAAAAATTCTTTTTAAGAGTTAAAAAAAAAACGAGCCGTAACCATTAACAGACCCCTTTCGAAATCCAGCGAACTTCAGTTTACAACAAGAGTCTAACACCTTTTTTTATCATTTGTTTCACAAAACTGTTGAAAGATGCGCTTATTTTAGGCATGGGTTTGTATTTTATTTACAGTTTTATAATGATTCAAATAGAAATGAAATTGCGGGCTAAACTTTTCTTGTGTATCATAACTCACAAGGTGAATAGTGAATAGATTTGTTCTTTATTCTATATTACTTATGAAATCATAGTAGCGTCCAACCA
Source organism: Biomphalaria glabrata (assembly GCF_947242115.1). NCBI lineage: Eukaryota > Metazoa > Mollusca > Gastropoda > Planorbidae > Biomphalaria > Biomphalaria glabrata. Next base: position 83,929,677 of record NC_074711.1, read on the forward strand.
CTGATGGTTTCCTATATGTCCTCATAAGCTACATAACTAGACAATTTTGAAATAATATTTCATCTCTAACAGAAAAAAGTCTTTTTGTGTTACATATGTTTTAAAATAAATTTAGTTTTAATCAATTTTTCAACAATATCACAAGTATTTTAAAAAAAGCTATGCATTTTTCTAAGAAGCCATTAAAACATATCCTGATTTGCCGTTTTTTTGTTTTTAATATTGTTTTAATTGTAGATTTTTATAATTGTTCATGAATATTCTTAACTTATTTCTGGAAATCGCTATATGTTCGTGTAGCGGACTTGGTTTCATAACCTCATCTTAAAATGTCATCAAATTAGAACTTACTTTTTTTCTAGTAGCAATTCAATAAATGTCAAGGAAATATTACATGACATACCAGTGAGTTTTCGTAACAACATTTTAGCAATGTTTTTTTTTTGTTTTTAAAAAGTTAAAATATTCTTTGAAATGTTACCTTTAATGTTTTTTTGCAATTAATTATTTACATATCAATATATTAACATAAAATAAACTAGAATCAAAAAGGCGTATTACCTACTTTATCAAATCTTAAACACTTATACGCGCGAGATCCAAGGACAATAGATACTCTCTGATCATAGCAAAAGAGTAAGAATTTAAAAATAGAAAATGGGATTCCCGAACTCAATTTCTAACGCTGTTTCTGTTCTTAAATTAGAAGCAAGTTAACTATAATTTGTCTATATTTAGTTTCCCAGCTTTAATGTTGAAGAATTTTTAAATTTGTTTTGTTTCAGAGCACCTTTAGTTTCTTCTTTCCGCCTTTATGCCCAGCGCCCCCTTACCGCCCCATTTTGTGCCCAGCGCCCCCCTACCGCCCCTTTAGCTCTCAGCGCCCCCCAAAATCTCGAAAACGCCCCCTAGGGGGCGATATCGCCCCCGTTGAAGACCACTGCTCTAAAACAATATGGCTAAAAGATGACATACACATAATAATTAGTAATTTACTTAAATACATTTTGTAGACTCCATAGCAAATACATTAAAATATAGATTATGCATTTTGATTACTGGTCATTCATTAATGTGAAGAAATATTTCAGTTGCTCTGGCAACAGGAAATGTAAACAATGTTACAAGGAAGTCTTCAAAATGTGTGTAGGGGAAGTTAGAGAAAGTTAAGACTTTTCATTGTATTCCAAAAGAAAAATGCAGAGAATTTGATAAAAAATGGTAATGACTGTACTTATTTTTAAGGATGAACCATCTTGAAGATGCCAATGTGTTAAACCATCTTAAATATGTCAATACCATCAATCATCTTGAAATTGTCTACGTCATCAATTAACTTAAGGATGTCAATGTCATCAACCATCTTGAAATTGTCTACGTCATCAATTATCTTCAAGATGTCAATGTCATCAACCATCTTGAAATGGTCTACGTCATCAATTATCTTAAAGATGTCAATGTCAGCAACCATCTTAAAGATGTCAACGCGATTAGCCATCTTGAAGATTTCAATGCCATCAACAATCTCATAAGTATAAATAATATTTCCCATCTTGTTGTCAATGTCGTCAGCCTTCTTGAAGATACCAATGTTATCAATCATCTTGAAGATACCAATGTTATCAATCATCTTGAAGATACCAATGTTTTCAATCATCTTGAAGATACCAATGTTATCAATCATCTTGAAGATACCAATGTTTTCAATCATCTTGAAGATACCAATGTTATCAATCATCTTAAAGATACCAATGTTTTCAATCATCTTGAAGATACCAATGTTTTCAATAATCTTGAAGATACCAATGTTTTCAATCATCTTGAAGATACCAATATTTTAAATCATCTTGAAGATACCAATATTTTAAATCATCTTGAAGATACCAATGTTTTCAATCATCTTGAAGATACCAATGTTTTCAATCATCTTGAAGATACCAATGTTTTCAATCATCTTGAAGATACCAATGTTTTCAATCATCTTGAAGATACCAATGTTATCAATCATCTTGAAGATACCAATGTTTTCAATCATCTTGAAGATACCAATGTTATCAATCATCTTGAAGATACCAATGTTTTCAATCATCATGAAGATACCAATGTTTTCAATCATCTTGAAGATACCAATGTTATCAATCATCTTGAAGATACCGATGTTATCAATCATCTTGAAGATACCGATGTTATCAATCATCTTGAAGATACCAATGTTATCAATCATCTTGAACATACCGATGTTATCAATCATCTTGAAGATACCGATGTTATCAATCATCTTGAAGATACCAATGTTATCAATCATCTTGAACATACCAATGTATCAATCATCTTGAAGATACCAATGTTTTCAATCATCTTGAAGATACCAATGTTTTCAATCATCTTGAAGATACCAATGTTTTCAATCATCTTGAAGATACCAATGTTTTCAATCATCTTGAAGATACCAATGTTTTCAATCATCTTGAAGATATCAATGTTTTCAATCATCTTGAAGATACCAATGTTTTCAATCATCTTGAAGATACCAATGTTATCAAGCATCTTGAAGATACCAATGTTTTTAATCATCTTGAAGATACCAATGTTTTCAATCATCTTGAAGATACCAATGTTATCAATCATCTTGAAGATACCAATGTTTTCAATCATCTTGAAGATACCAATGTTTTCAATCATCTTGAAGATACCAATGTTATCAATCATCTTGAAGATACCGATGTTATCAATCATCTTGAAGATACCAATGTTATCAATCATCTTGAAGATACCAATGTTATCAATCATCTTGAACATATCAATGTATCAATCATCTTGAAAATACCAATGTTATCAATCATCTTGAAGATACCAATGTTATCAATCATCTTGAAGATACCAATGTTTTCAATCATCTTGAAGATACCAATGTTATCAATCATCTTGAAGATACCAATGTTATCAATCATCTTGAAGATACCAATGTTATCAATCATCTTGAAGATACCAATGTTATCAATCATCTTGAAGATACCAATGTTATCAATCATCTTGAAGATACCAATGTTTTCAATCATCTTGAAGATACCAATGTTATCAATCATCTTGAACATACCAATGTATCAATCATCTTGAAGATACCAATGTTATCAATCATCTTGAAGATACCAATGTTATCAATCATCTTGAAGATACCAATGTTATCAATCATCTTGAAGATACCAATGTTATCAATCATCTTGAAGATACCAATGTTATCAATCATCTTGAAGATACAGATGTTATCAATCATCTTGAAGATACCAATGTTATCAATCATCTTGAACATATCAATGTATCAATCATCTTGAAAATACCAATGTTATCAATCATCTTGAAGATACCAATGTTATCAATCATCTTGAAGATACCAATGTTTTCAATCATCTTGAAGATACCAATGTTATCAATCATCTTGAAGATACCAATGTTATCAATCATCTTGAAGATACCAATGTTATCAATCATCTTGAAGATACCAATGTTATCAATCATCTTGAAGATACCAATGTTATCAATCATCTTGAAGATACCAATGTTTTCAATCATCTTGAAGATACCAATGTTATCAATCATCTTGAACATACCAATGTATCAATCATCTTGAAGATACCAATGTTATCAATCATCTTGAAGATACCAATGTTATCAATCATCTTGAAGATACCAATGTTATCAATCATCTTGAAGATACCAATGTTATCAATCATCTTGAAGATACCAATGTTATCAATCATCTTGAAGATACCAATGTTATCAATCATCTTGAAGATACCAATGTTATCAATCATCTTAAAGATACCAATGTTTTCAATCATCTTAAAGATGTTAATGCCATCAACTTCACCACCTTAAAGAAATCCATCAGCCATACGAAACAGTTATAAGTAAGACTCAATTAGAGATCTGGGAGGTATTGAAGAAAAAAGAATTTAATGGACGGTAAATACGAAGGTAAAATACCAAGGCTAAACAAAAAATTTTTAGAAAACATAAAACTGGCCACAATGTTTTTTAAGGATAATAGAAGCATTCATTACAAACATATTTTAATACACTTTATTTACAGTTATAATACAATATACATTACAAATAGATGTAGATAATCATTCAATGTTTTGTTCTATGTTACAATTTTACAATCTTCTTGGGAGAAACATTTTGAAGAGACTATTATTGATCGCCAGGCATCTGAGTCTCTTCTAACAGGAATGTTTTACAATTATGTTCAGTTTTGCTATATATTCGCCAAGGGTCATCTGTCTGACACCTAGGAGATAACTGACAGCTGTCATGACTGTTTATTGACACTGGCAGTAAACTTGTAGGAAGGCACGCCTCCTGAACACTCCGCCTCTGTAAGAAAAAAGACAATTAAGAAGTTTTAGAGATACAGTTTGTTGGCTATTTCCACGTGGTCATCTATGTGCATTGGCTATACGAGAAAGTTAACCTTCACCTTCACTTATCCCTTAGTCTGAAGCACCGTTAGGGCACCACTCAGGATCTGTCGATCGTCTTTCTCCATTCCTCTCAGTCTTTTGCCTTGGATAGAATTTCTTTCAATGACAAGTCTCTCCATTCTTTGATGTCTTTCTTTGCCTCTATTTCCCTGATGGAAGGTCTTTGCAAACCATGAGGATCTTGTGATATGGCCATAGAGTTTTAAGTTTGCGTTCTTTCACAGTAGTTAGCAGGTCATCGTGGGGAACACTTGCTGTATTAATCCTTTTTCAAATCTCTGCATTTGTAATGCTGTCTTTCTGAGTGATACCTATGATCTTTCTGTAGCATCTCAACTCCATTGCTAGGATCCTCCTTTCTAGTTCTGCAGTCAGTGTCCAAGATTCGCAAGCGTACAAGAATGTGGTCATCACCATGGAGGGCATCAGTCTGACTTTAGTGTCGAGGGCTATGCCTTTGTCTTACTACAGTGTTTTGAGTTTTGTAATTCTGGCCAGTACTTCAGGTTTAATTACTATGTCTGAGACGATAGATACTTGTCAACATTTCACCTCCAATACTAATGTCCTTGTTAAAACCCAGTTGGTTATTAGTCATAATTTGTTTAGTTTGTTTCTGCATTAATTTGCATATCATATGCTGCGGAAGTCTTGTCTGTACCCATCACCAAGTCAGCTGGCTCTTCTTTGTCCCTGCCAGACCATCCCTGTTTTTCGCAAAGCGCAAGTTGGCAATTCTTCTTTCTCCAATGCTTACAAAAACTTAGTAACACTCGAGAGCATCTTCAATTCATAAGCATCTCTGTCTCACTTGAACTGTGGTTTTAAACCAGTCTCCAAAGCTGTTGATGAAGTAAGATGCACAAAGGCGGATAAATAAAAAGAAAACGCTTCAGATACACCCTCAAAGCTTCTCTGAAAATCTTCAGCATTGACCCAGACACCTGGAAGACAGAAGCACATGACAGGGCATCATGGAGTCGCGCTGTGAAAACTGGCGCACAGGTTGCTGAGGAAAAGAGAACAACGCTGGCAGAAGCAAAGCGTCGGAGAAATAAAAAAAAAAAGCCATGCCAATAACACTAACTTCTGCTGGAATAACCTGCCCAGTGTGCAGCTGAACATTCCAGGCTCTTATAGATCTCACCAGCCACACGAGGAGGCACAAAACCCCAGTGCAAAGCTCTCAGCTCCCTGGATGACAAAAGTGGTCATCATCGAACCACGATGGACGAACTATATAAGACGCATTAGTGGCCTGTTTATAGAGTTTCTGGGTATACTTTTATTAGTTTAGCAAACAACAACAACAAAGATTACATTATAAAACTTGAAAAGAGCTCTGACCATCACCTACCAGCTGCTTTCATGTCCATAATGGTATACACTTCCGTATTCCTGGAGTTGGCGGCTCTAAGTGAGGGCTCATCTGGGGGCATAAAGCACTTATTTCTCCCGGGGCAAACTGACCAGTCGACTCCAGGAATGGCATTGTTGATAAACATTTCATACACAGCGCCCCCTATGATGGCACCGAGGTGGGGTCCCAACACAGGAATCCAGAACCACTGATAATTGTTGTAACTATAGAAGCATATTTAAAAAAAACATATTTTAATGAAGCGAATGATTTTTTGCCAAGGCTAAACGAAACCTAATGATTATCATAACGAACAATATAACATGGCAATATCTATCTATCTATCTATCTATCTATCTATCTATCTATCTATCTATCTATCTATCTATCTATCTATCTATCTATCTATCTATCTATCTATCTATCTATCTATCTATCTATATCTATCTATCTATCTATCTATCTATCTATCTATCTATCTATCTATCTATCTATCTATCTATCTATCTATCTATCTATCTATCTATCTATCTATCTATCTATCTATCTATCTATCTATCTATCTATCTCCATCTATCTATCTATCTATCTATATATATATATATATATATATATATATTCTGCTACCTGGTATTATTAACATTACAAAGTAAAGATAATTAAGGGTATCGTTTAATTTTTCTTGGGAGTGCCACTAAATAAACTATACTGTCTCCCAATAATTCTTTTTTTGGCTTCTACATCTCTTTACTTTAACCCTTGACCAGTGAATTTCGCAGTTGCAAACACAATTTAAAATGTACACATGATAAGTATCGAAGTGATAGAGTTAAAGTCTACTGAAGCTAATCAAGATGTCTTGTATTTCGTGAAATCAGTTTTGGTATTAGTTTTACTATCAAAACTTTATTATTTGATTATTTTTAGTTCTTAACTCTTTCTCTCCGTTATTATTTAACACGTACGAATGGAATCAACGTTGGTATCGTCAGTTAGGAGTGAAAGAGTTTTTGTTTTGTTTGGGAAATACAACTTAGAGATATAATTTTAAAACACTGAAAAATGGACAAAACTTATCGTAAACTTTATCAAATACATATCAAATCTAAATCTCCCTTTTTCTGTACACCTGATAGAGCAGAAAAAAAAGCTAGCGATTTATAGTTATCTGCTATAAATAGTAATCTCCAATACTATTGCCACCTTTCATGTATAAATGAATTCAATGCGCTCAACGTGTCAATTCAAGGGCATTGGAAGGGCATAAATGCATTCGTCAAATATTGCGATTCTTGTTTTCTGTAGGTCGTAAAATACGATAGCCTCGGATTATGAAATTACCTGAAAACCTGGGAACCCCAACCAGCTGAGAGCACAAACAGCCTGGGCGCCAGATCTCTTGCAGGGTTGATGGCGTAGCCACAGTTGTAGGAAAATGTCATCCCGATGGCCACGACCACCAGACCTACGACCAAAGGGAGATAACCCTTTTGAGGAGACATGTTTCTAGGGTCACCAAGGGCCATTACCAGCAGCATAAGTAGGGCGGTACCGAAAACCTATAAAGATTATAAAATATTTTGTGAAATAAACACATCAAAAATAAATGTTATTTATGAATATCAATGCACATTAGTATAAATTCTATATTTATGACGTCGTTTTAAACATGATATGGATAATAAAACATATTAATTGATTTTAAATGGTATATAAATATCATGATCCGAAAATTGCAGCAAAGGTAATGCATTTAATCATTACAATCCAATTGGGCAGATGAGGTAGATGTCATCTATTTCTATGACCTAACGAATGTGTCATGTGGCTGGCACAATGACAAACCGCCATCACTAGTCAGGTATAGTCATATGTCAGGTACCCATTTGACCAAAGAGCGTTCCAAAAATCTCCAAGCTCAAAATCCCAGTCTTCAACGGGATTTGAACTCTAGACCTCTTGGTTCGCGAGCGCGCCTTACCACTCAGCCACCGGATGGTTCTACCAGTGGGAGAATGGGGGAGCAGTTATAAAAGATAAAAATGGCCCCACTTTAACTTAGAAAGGACACGGTGGCTGGGTGGTTAGGCGCTTGGCTTTCACACCTGGGGTCATGTTTCGGGATTTTTAGGGCGCCCTAAGTTGACCCGACTCTAATGGGTACCTGACTTTATTTGGGGAAAGTAAAGGCGGTTGGTCGTTGTGCTGGCCACATGACACCATGCTCGTTAACCGTTGGCCAAAGAAACAGATGACTTTAACATTATCTACCATCTAGATTGCAAGGTCTGAAATGGGAACTATAACGCAGAGGTAACAATGTGATAATTTTAGAATTGTTTCAGGGATTATGAAACGAGATAATTCTATTTTTATGTTAAATTGATCGACTGAAATAGAACAAGAAGATCCAAAACTTTTTAAGGAGAAACCTGGGACGCTGACGCCATCATTTCGAGATGTTTTATTAAAGTAAATTGGGATCGTAGGCCGCTATATTGGAAATAAATGTCTCTGAGTGTAGAGTTCATTGTAACTAGGGATTTGGGGGCCAGGGGGAATTGACCTCTTTGGGGACCCCTTGCATTTTGACATTCGACATATGACATGAGATAATGTACGCAAAAATAAATAAGCCCAAAATTAAATTGGTTCAGTATATCAGTAAACTAAACAAAAAGTAATCATCAAGACTCTTTTAATAATACCGTTGTTTATTAGTTAAATAATGCACAAGTGACAAATCTAAATTGATATCGCTTCACGTCGTGCATTCTGTGCAGCAAAGACATCTATAACATCAACTACATCGATACTTTCTAGTATTTGTGACTTCACTGACATTAAAACCATGATAAGCCTTTCTTGCGTCATTGTGATCCTGAAATAGTTTTTGATGAACTTGAGCTTTGAGAATGATCTCTCACATGACGTAATGGAAGTGGCCTGAGTTGGCAGTATTCGGAGGAGGTTGCAAAGTTTGAGCACACGTAATTCCCATATGAAGCCTGTTTCCTCAATATGTCTATTGGTGATTGTATTACTGGTTTGTTAATGAAAAGTGCTCGTGGATCAATGACATCATTGAAAAAGCGATTTTCCATTTATTTCATCATACATACAGGAAAAGTAGCACAGTTTGTCACAAGCGTGTCTTCATCTAACAGGTTTCTTGGTTCAAGAAGAAACCCAAATGTATCCATTTTCTTTCCAGCCTTTGGAATCTGCCCTTCATCTCCATATGAAATCTGTCCAGCACTTCTGTCGCAACACGTTTTGACAATCCTACATTAGAACTAAACTTCCCATCAAGTCTTTTCTTTCTTCTGGTTGTTTTGATTACAGGGAATCCATAGTATTCACTACCTTCTTTTGCTTTTTCGATGGATTGGATTTATGTCAGTTTCTCATCATTTTGCAGAAAGCATGAAAGGGTACTAATTTCTTCAGCAGCCTCCCGTATATGCAGTCCAGACTTTTGTAGTTTCTTCTGAACTATATTAATTGGGCGCAGGAGCTTTGACCAGAATTTCAGATAGGCAAAAAATTCTTAATTTTCCACTGCATGAAGAAGATTCTGTGCTAATATTATATGGTATTACGTCATTGTTGGTTGTTTATGCTTTGTAAAGCAAAAGAATTCAGAGCATACAAAAGTGGGAAAGATCCATATCTCGTTTTGCTCGAGTAGGCCTACAGAAATACTCCGATAAGCGGACTGTCGTATTCACCATCACAACTGCTGACGAGTAGAAGACTCAGGGAATCATTCAAACTGATCACAAACTATTGAAACCATCGGTAGCTGAAAATGCACAGACATTACTCAACGAACGACAGATGAAAAGCAAAGTGAAATACGTTGCAAAAGCAGACTACCTAAAGATTATTCTGTTGGTGAGTTCGTCTAGGTCAAACATGGCAGAAAGAAGTTGTCATAAAAAAACATTCAGCACCCAGATCTTACATCATAAAGACAAACGATGGAAAAACATACAGAAGAAATCAACGCTTTTTGAATAAGAGTTTCGATGAAGACATCTCTGGGTACTATGAGACCGATGGAAACAATGAACTGCAAACTGTTGGAACAAACGAAACAGACAGTTATAGACCAAGGTCTAGAGAACTTGTTGTGCCAGTCAAAACAACCAGAAATTGACGAATTGTTAAAGTTCCTAGTAGACAGGGCCGGCCTTATGCGCTTTCATATGCCCCGCGCTAATTCCAAGTGTACATTATTAAATTAAAGCATTATAACGTATATAAAATAACAGAACAGGGTTTTCGCGACCTCCTGATTTTCCAGGGCCTCCAGGAAATCTCAAGAAAAGGAAAAATATACGATAAAGTCCTGAACTTTTTTTGAATTTATTCAAATCTCCTGAAGAATAGACGAAATTGACATTTTGGGTGCCAATATATAAAAAGTGGTATTGCGAGCTTTCATTTGATAAAAATTTATTGCAAAGACGAAAGTAGGCCTATTTTCTAATTTAAAAAAAATAATTTTGACATTATGCTTATCCCTACCCAGACTAGGTCCCGCGCGATCCGTTTCGCATAGGGCCCCGCAAATGCTAGGGCCGGCCCTGCTAGTAGATATCACTCTTAAGAACTTTAAAAGGAAGGGTGTGATAATAACTTCAAAAGGAAGGATGTGCTAATATTATATGATATTACGTCATTATTTTTTGTTTATGTTTTGCGCGAAAGCAAAAGGATTAGATGTAAATAAAAAGAGTTTCCATTGGAATGAGGAAAGATGAATAAAGGGGTAATAACTAGAGTGTGAAGTTTAATTCTGAAATTATAGACTCCAAATGGACAATTTTAGCATTATTAAGAATAACTTTTAGATCTGTTATACTCGATTCTGTAAATTTTGCTTCAAGGTTAATTAGTATAGCCCTTTAATACTCGCCATTTAGATCTATTATTAGTAAAGATAACAAGATACCTGGAATTCGCAGTATATCATGCAGTTTTATTCGTGGCAACAAAGTTTAAAATGTAAGACTAATTTTTTTTTTAATTTGATCTCTGTGGGAAAAAAATATTTTTAAAATGTCAACAAAGTCAACGTTCTGATAGACCTGCATCTAGGTTTAGTCTTTGTGATAAATTCTATCCAAATATGTTGAAAAAAAAAAGACACCCGTTGACACTATTTGTCAATCAAATATATTAATTTATGTATTTACAAATAAATTTCGGAAACCCATTTGGGCCCCCACCGGTCCGGGAAGATTTTAAAATTCTCCCCCCCCCCATCCTCTTCACTTATTTACGCCACTGGGCAATGTACATATAATAGAATATTATTGAAAAACTTGTATAGGTATAGGTTGTAACATCGGGTCAGTGTATACTGAAACTCTAAGTCATATTCCTGCTTTGATTAACCAAATAAGCCTGGTTATTCTCTTCCATTCTCTCGAAATTTTGAGAATCCTAAACCGCCACCGATCTGACTATTAGTTTACGTTAAAGAAGCAGATGTATCACTCTAGAGTCCAGATTTATTACTTTTTACGGTCAGTCTCAAAATGTATAGATTACCTGGTCGCCTAGTCCATTACCCACTGTGAGATAACTCTGTGGATACGTTACAAATATCGACGAGGTCTCAATAGTTCGGTTACCTCCCTTGAAAGTGGAGAATGCATCTGCAATGTATAGAGAACAAATATGTAGTAGCTGTAAGATTGAAAGTCTTACAAAAGTAGTGCATCATAAGCTATGTATTAGATTGTAAAAAAAAAAAACGTTTCTAAAGCAGCGCATATACAATTACTTTGATTTTTTTTATTTATAAATTTGCTTCAATGGACAATGCTTTTTTTTCTACAAAGCTTATTAACTCTGTCCTAGACAAATTTTGTACACTCTTATTTCTCCCACTTCCATTCTCGGATAAGTTGAACTCTACAACAGTATCTATTTTCGGTAGGATACATGAATCAATGAAATATTAAACTAAATAGTTAACTAATTAGTGGTAATTAATAAGGTGCTTTATATAGAAATTGGAGACAAATCTTGCAATAGTGAGATATATAGAAGTAATTGTGCGCTTTTTTTCACTTATACTAGCTTTGTTTATATTTTTTTTGTATATAACTGAGTCAATGATAGATTTAATTCTGATGCTGATAGAATTTGTTTTCAAGCCTGAAGATCAAAAACGATTACCCATGTTCAAGTTGAAGAACCGACACAATGTGACCTATATATTTCGCACAACATATATTAAGACCTTTCTCTGCTAAAAAAAGATCTACAGGCCCTCACCCAAGTCAGCCGTTCTGTGAAAGCTTTGGGCTAGGATGTAGTAATCATCCACTCTGAAAGACCACACATAAAACAAACTAACAAACAAAAGGTTTCTTAACTTACCATAGTAGACAGCGTAGACCAAACCCGAGGCAATGAAAGCACCAAAGTATTGGGCAATCCAGTAGGGCAGTAATCTGTTCCAGGAAACTTTTTTAAACAGGCAAAGTGTGAGTGTCACTGCCGGGTTCAGATGTCCACCTGGTCATGAGCAGCGTTATAAATACATCATTATGTACGCATATTTATTGGTATTCTCCTTGGTATAAAATATGTTCATATACTTAAGATCATTTCTAAACAAGTGAAGACAAATTGTGAATTAATACTTAAGTGATGGACTAAAATGTTGCTTTGAAACTGATCTGAGCAAAAGGCTGACTTGTGATGATTTAGATCAATGACTGATAGTGAAGTATTACTGTTCAGAGTTTGAATAATCGGCAAGGATTATCATCGGACATAGGAGTTTATTTATACACAGCTAACACAACCATTAGAGTAGAGCAGATATGTGCCTCTCGTTTGAATACATAGCTGCTGACTATAGACCAGATGATGTTCAGTTCAGTGACCGAAATGGACGAGGTATTTTGAAGCTTATATATTTCTTTGGATGACTTTTAACAAGGATGCCATGTTGCCAGCACAGAGACCAACCGCCGTTACTTCCCCAAACCTATGTCAGGGGTTGACTAAGTGGCTTCCTAAAAATCATGAAGTTTTTACCAGGATTCAAACTTGAGACCCGACGTTTTGAAATTCAAGCGAATTTTTCAGCCATCAGGCGAATTGATCGCAAAGTGGTCATAGATTAAATCTTGCATTCTCTTTGTTTTTTATAGACCTGGGCCAGATTTAAGTAAGGCAGGCGGGGCTACTACCCTTGGTTACCCTCAAGAAAGAGGCCCCGCACAATAGAGATACAAGAAAAATTATCCAAATTTCGACGGGTTAGAAACTAGTACATTTTCCGTTTTACAACGCTCTTCCTGGCATTTTTACCGACAATACTTTCAATCTTACAGTTGGCAACACTGCCGTGTTCAAGAAGTGCACGCCTGTAACATGCTCGTAATATATAAACGCAGCTCCAGATTTACGTCAGTGCTTAAACCCATGGCCTAACCCTTCACAAAGTCAAAAATATTTTTTCCTTTTTTTAAAAAATAAAATAAACATATTCAATATTAAAAAAAAATAAAAAAAGAAAGTACTATATTTCCTTGTTCTATAATTAGTCCTGCTTTCATATATTAGTATTATTATTAATAAGTGGATCTTTATTAAAGCTTTCAATAAGTGTAGGCGCCTCCACTAAAATCCTGCCCCGGGACCACTACTTACTTAAATCCGGCCCTGTTGAGACGTTTCTTTTTTTTTTCTTTAGAAACTGTATTGACTTAAAAAAATGAAATACTCTTCATGCGATATTTACAAATATTGTTGCAGATAAAAAAAAATGCCAGGAAAGCCTATCAAGCTTCATGCAGGTTCGAATTACATGACACCGAAGGAATGATCAACATAGCATCCACTTTTGTCACAAAGCCGTATGAATAGATTGGAAGTACTTTAACTGATCACACGAAGCCGTCATAATGTAGATCTACGTAGTGTTGGCTTAAAGACTTACCTGAGACACCGCCTGCCACATACACACCAAACGCCACTCCAAGTCCCCATGACCACCTGACCTGGTCAGTAGAACCTGTCTTTCCTTCACTGAACACAAACTGGGCAACAGAACCCACACCAAACACCTAGAGAAAAAAAAATCTTTTTTTTCCTTACTCGCATATGTACAGGTGTGTAGAAATATACACCAAGATTGACTTCTGTTTAGAATATTAAAAAAGATATATTAAAAAATCCCCTTTTAAAAAAAAAACCCGAAGCTTAGTTAAGGGAAAGAACTCCGCCCTTTCAAATAAATCTTTCAGTAATATAGAATTTTTACCCCTTATTCTGTATCAAAGAAAATAATTAATAACCATTAATAAGTCGACTAATTGTTTTTTTTTTTATTATTCATGTTTTGTTAGGTACAATAAATAATTGTTTAAAGTTTCAACTTGATCCGAGAATGGGTGTGGGAGAAATAACGCGTCCGAACTTTTAAACAGATAGACAGACAGATTTGGAAAAAAATGGATCTGCGGCTCTCTTAGAATGTTATTATTAACTTTGCATAGCCTGACGTCAGTTCTATTTAAAGAGAGAAGATAGAGAGAAATGGGGGGATAGAGACAGGAGGGAGGGATTGAGTAAAATTTTAAGATTTTTCCCTTTTGTTTTTATTAATAAAAAAAAAGAAAACGCAAAAATACAACTTGAACGCCTTCCTCAAAAGTTGATATAGCCCCGTTGACTCAGACCTCTAGTGACCATGTTACTGGAGCACAATTTTAAAATCCAGAATCTAGATGTAGAAAGATCTAGGTAATTAATCTATTTCACTGGCGGATCCAGGGGGGGGGGGGCGGTAGGGGCGATCGCCCCCCCCCACTCGGCCGACCCCCCCCCCTCGAAGGGGGGGGGGCGGACGAATTTTAGTATAGAAGTCACACAATTTGTGTACGAATTTATTACTTATGTTTATAATATATACTAATTATTTATATTTCAAACTATTTTTAGATTATTTCGCCCCTCCCCCTCTAGTATGTTGGCCGATTAGGTGGGGTCGGGAGGGGGCGATGGACATCAATCCGCCCCCCCCAACCATAAACTTTTGAGTGGGGGGGCGGTCCAATTTATTTGTAGAAATCACAGCTTGCCAAAAGAATCAATTAAATATCTATATGATTAAAACTTGTTATTGATATTTTAACTGATCTTTATATTATGTCGTTCCCCTGTTGTCTGATTGGTGTGTAGGGGGGGGGGGCGAAACCTCTACTGCCCTTCCCACCTAAACCCTTTGAGTGGTTGGGGGGGGGCGGTCCTACTTTTATGGAGAAATTATAGTTTGTGAGCAAGATTAGTTGCATTGATATATAAATTTGATATTAATGTGCTCTCCTTCAGGTATCTTGGCCGTTTCGGTGGGGTAAGGGGGGGGGGCGATTGCATGTACTGCCCTCCCCGCTCTAGCCCTCTGAGTGGGGGGGGGCGGTCAAATTTTTATGGAGGAATCATAGTTTGTGAAAAAAAATAGTTGAATTTCTATATAATTGATATGTGAAACCATTAGTCTATTATGTCCCACCACACTCTAATCTCAAATTTTATGATTAGTAAATATAAAAGGAAAAAAGGGGAAGGGGCGATACATGCCATCTCCTTTCCCTTATCGGACAAAGCAATAATTTTTCTTTTTGTATTATAGTTAAGAAATTACAAAATGTAAAAAAAAAATCAGCCACTAATATAATTTATATATGCTATAAATTAAATTCTCGTATCGAGTGGCCCCACCCTTATTCTTTAATGCCAAATGCAATCATTAGCAGAAATTATAAAAAGGAGCTAGAATAAATCGTTTTCATTCTACCGCCCCTCCTATTTCCAGACAGAGTTTATGTAATTTCACATGAATTTATCATAATTATTTTAAGAAAGACTTTGCTTTGGAAAAGTTAGAATTCAAACACAAATTTTCAGTATAAGAGTCACGATTGAGATGAGTAGCCTTTTTTCCAACCTCTACTCAATCTAATATTTTTCTAGTTAAATTTAGGACTATAACTTTTATTGAATATTATTTATCGAATTTTTTTTTCGGCGGCGATCCTCAAAGCCTTAATCTAAATATGTGGGGTATCTGATCTTTTCAAGGAACAAATCGGTTTTATTTGCAATGTATTAAGGGCGTATACATTCAAATTAGAATATTTTTCAAGTACAATATTATTCAAAAGGTCCTTTTTTAATAGGATGAATAATGAGCGTTAGGTAAGGAGAATGCGTTTCTTCAGCGAAGAATGCAAGAAAACGCTTTTAGCGTTGGGGCTTCGCCCCGAACTCCACTGATTAATAATGAGCTGTAGATGTCAGGAGAATGCGTTTCTTCAGTGAAGAATGCATGAAAACGCTTTATGCGTCGGGGCTACGCCCCGAAACTCACTGATGAATAGTAAGCTGTAGTTGTCACGAGCAGGCGTTTCTGCAGTGAAAAATGCAAGAAAACGCTTTTGGCGTCGCGGCCCGAACTCCACTGATTTATAAAGAGCTGTAGATGTCAGGAGCAGGCGTTTCTGCAGTGAAAAATTCAAGAAAACGCTTTTGGCGTCGGGGCTTCGCCCCGAACTCCACTGATTGATAAAAAGCTGTAGATGTCAGAAGCAGGCGTTTCTGCAATGAAAAATGCAAGAAAACGCTTTTTGGCGTCGGGACTTCGCCCCGAACTCCACTGATTAATAATGAGCTGTAGTTGTCAGGAGAATGCGTTTCTTCAGTGAAGAATGCATGAAAACGCTTTATGCGTCGGGGCTACGCCCCGAAACTCACTGATGAATAGTGAGCTGTAGATGTCAGGAGCAGGCGTTTCTGCAGTGAAAAATGCATCAAAACGTTTTTTGGGTCGGGGCTTCGCCCCGAACTCCTCTGATGGATAAAGAGCTGTAGATGTCAGGAGAATGCGTTTCTGCAGTGAAGAATGCATGAAAATACTGAGAAATACTGCTTATTTATTCTTATATATATGTATATATATATATATGTGTGTGTGTGTGTTTGTGCTGTACGCACGTTTATGGATAGGGTTAGGGTTTACTGGGCGTTAGCGTTAGGGTTTTGAAAAAAATCGCCCCCCCCCACTCCAAAGTTCTGGATCCGCTAGTGATCTATTTTAATGTATAATCTAAAATAAGATGATTTAAATCAAAATTCTAAGATTGTCTAAACATTATCTCAATGGAAACTAAAAGGAAATGGATTTATAATCCTAGATTTGCCTGAATATATAGTTCCTTGATTAATAGCCCATTCTTTTTTAAAACCGAAAAATGGGATTGGATATTTTCTAAACTTCAAAAACAAAAGATCATTACTTCTCTAAGACAGAAAAGAGCGGCGGGAACCAGGTGGCAATAATCATTTGTATAGAGAAGCCTGAAACATACAAATTCAGTATGCGTTGGACGTAATTATCTTTTTTTGTTTGAAGTAACGTCTGTAACCTATAAGACAAGATAAGTCCTCAAATACTGAGTTGTCATTGGAGATTTTCATACATGGCGGAAAAAGCTATAAATAGCAGGCCTTTTTAGAGTTTCCGGTGTTTATAAGCTAAATTAAAAAAAAAATTGCACTTTTAGGTGAGTACCTTTTAATGCATTGCAGAAACAAATTATAAGACTCTTCGTTTATAGCTTGCAGTTAGTTGTTAACTTTTGAGTTCAATTTACTGTCCTTGACATTACTCAGTTGATCGTGTAAATCTCCAATCAAAACTTTCTCGTGTGTGTTTTGTAGGCCTACTCCTCTATTTTGTGTGTATGAGTCTATAAATCAAACAGGACTTACTATGAGGACGAAAGTACCCAGGAACTCGGCAGCCGCTTCTCTGAGTATGACGTTGTAGGAGTTGGATCGAGTGGGCGTGATTTCCTCTGTCTTAGACATGATAGTCACGTGACCTACACTAAAAAAATTGGTGTATTTTTATGAAAAAAAAAGAAAAAAGAAAAACAACAACTTCTTGTATAGTTGATTAGAAAAATTCAACTTTTCGCTTTTAGAAAAGAAAAGTAGCCGTTGCATCAGAACTTTAAAAAACTAAAATATCTTGATATCGGATTTTCAATATCTTTTCTAGTTTATGAGATCTAAACGGGACGGGCTGATGGACAGACCACAGCAATCTTATAGCGGCTATTCCCTTTTCGGGGGCCGCTAAAAAACCAGATGACTGGTTTTAGAGTAATAGCTTAATTAATAAACTTACATGTATTTTGTTCTATTTCTCTGTCATTAATAACGATTCCTATATTTGTTTCTGTAATTACGATCAAATATATATATAGCGGCGTCACTTGGGTCGGGGTGACCCGGTGCGTTGGCTAATGGTGTCACCCAGCCACCCACACAAACACACACCAACTTAAGTCCCCCCTCCCTCCTAACAAAAAAGTCAATAACATCATTAGTTAGTAGGCGATAATTACACTGAATGATTGATATAACAGAACAGGGGAATAGCGAGATTTATTGCAGGGATGCAATACTCTGATACAGTGTTTCCCAAAATGGTGTACGCGTACCCCCAGGGGTACGGGAAGACTTTAGGAGGAGTACGCGTTGCACCCCATTGACTATGCTGTTTTTTTTAAATACCCATTTATTGTGTTCATTCCTCTCATAGATGCAAGGCGAGGGGTACTCAGAGTTACAAAAATTATAAAAGAGTACACTTAGTCAAAAGTTTCAGAAACACTGTTCTAATAGAACTGACGAGTTGTATGTATTCTTTCTTATTTTTTTTTTCTGATCTTACAACGAGGTCATCAATTCCAGCACTTAAAATATACATAATATGGGGGTAACATGGTTCTCACACTTTAGAAGTGGTTAAGACATATTTATGAAAGAAAGCTTCCCTCTGCCCAAGAAAAAGAGAAAGTGGAACTTCTTGAGCTAGACCTTCGCTCGCTTTGCTTGCAATAACACGAAATGGAGGATTTCAGTAGACAGATCAGCAGTGGGAGAAACAGAGGTCATGCTATGTGGGGTTGTCATGACAGGAAGGTGTCTGGAACACGGAAGGGAGGTTCCTGCGGAGGGGAAGACGTTCCTTGTGTGTAGGGAGTGTAACAGTTTCTGGGACAACCGCAGATCGACTCGGAACTGTGACCTTGTCAAAGCGTCAGAGGGGGCACCATTGAACAGAAAACTGAAGACCAAGTCTGATGTTAAAGTTTTTTGTGTTCTAGCAGTCACTGTCTTCATTATAAATAAGCATCAGGTTAATTAGCCTTGCCCCTTCGAAACCCCCTCATCCCACACCTTTTTAAGTTGACAAAAATATTATTTAAAACAAACTCTTTATTTTTATTATATTTGTGTAATTAAATATACTTCTCATATGTTTAGTTATAGATCCCAGATGCTCATTTTTATGTGTCTCTTATGTACGTAGTAGAATACATGATCAAGGATATTTATATAATCCTTTTGTAATCTACGTTGTTCAGTGACTTATTGACTATGGTATACAAATCACCGAACTATGGACTATATATTTCCTTTACTATATTAGAATAATGAAAGAAAATGTGTCAGGATATTTCCTATTATAATATTAATTTGACATTACAAAATTAGTTTTCTTTCTTTTACTTTTTGTGACATTTGCAATTATTAGCTAGTATTTTGTTTATAACAGTATCTAGGGTTGCAATTGCAATGCTGTATAATTGTACTTTACATCACTATCTCACTGTTTACTATAAACTAATAACAAACCTAAACCTAAACATTTCACTACTTACTGATTGAACAGATAAACTTTTCTTATAGCAAGGTAGCCAGTGTAGAAATTTTAAGAATGCGCTTCCTTTCGTTTGAGGATTTTTTTTTTGTGTACATTTCCTAACACAGATTGTCTACACATATAGAAATAACAAGTGTCCCGTGTTATCAATCTGGAGAGAGATAACAGGGAACATAACAGGGACAGTGTATAGGACCAAACTTTGCAGTGGAAAGTAGGCGCGACGACGCAATATTTTGGTCCAGTAAATAGAGACCAAACAGAGACCAAACAGAGTGATTGAGATTATCTTGATAGCTTTGTTGATCACTGTTGAAATATTGATTTACTTTGTTTTAAATTTCTGTTTAAAAACATTGAAGTGCGTCTTGAAAAAGTGTCCTGAACAGGGCATCTTACGAGTCGTTACAAGTCTTGCAGACAATGCAGGGCTAATGAAATTATGGAGGCACTTTGCCTGGCCCATGAGTGCACTCAGTTGGATTAAAATGATTGAATTTCAAGTCATGGATCCTTAGTTTGAGTTCATATATGGAGAGATTTCTTAAATCCAACCACCCAGAGGCAGCCTAAAAGGTTGGCGAGTGATGCAACCTCCCAAAAACAAACAAACGCGCCTTTAGGGGGGGGGGGTGTATAAAGAGCCATCGTAATTGTGATACGACACTGGCCCAGAGGAACCTCAGGCTATTTTCCTAGACCGCAAACTATTCTCGTAAACCACAAACCACACTATTAGACCGTTGGTCAGAGAAACGTTGAGCTCTAGCTTCTGATTGGTATACAATAAAAACACAGACATAAAATACCATTTACTAGCAAGTAAAATTATAAATAGAGTATTCCACTATCCCACTTTTTGGTCTTCAACATACTAAGCCATGAAGATGAGATACTTCAGGAAGTTATAAACTATTTCCATGGCTCACATAAACCATTGAGAAACGTTACGGATTTGAAGCAAATTTTGTACTCAGGTTCTTTTTACCTCTTAGATGCTCTCACTAAGAAACGGTTTGAGGCGCGGTGGCTGAGCGGTAAAGCGATTAACTCCCGAACCGAAGGTCCCGGGTTCGAATCCCGGTGAAGACTGGGGTTTTCATTTCTGGATCTTTGGGCGCCTCTGAGTCCACCCAGCTCTAAATGGGTACCTGACATTAGTTGGGGAAAAGTAAAGGCGGTTGGTCGTTGTGCTGGCCACATGACACCCTCGTTAACCGTAGGCCACAGAAACAGATGACCTTTACATCATCTGCCCTATAGACCACAAGGTCTGAAAGGGGAACTTTACTTTACACAAACCATTGAGAAACGTTACGGATTTGTAGGAAATTTTGTACTCAGGTTCTTTTACCTCTTAGATGCTCTCACTAAGAAACGGTTTTGATGGATTCGCTGCCTGAACGCAGAAATTAACGTACGTCGCAAGCTTTCAAGTAAAGGTATTTCCCTGAAACGGCCTTAACCTATATCTAAAGTTTAAATATAAATGTTCCTTAGGACACAATATACCTCCGTCTATTCTTTAAGCGTATATTTTTCTGTTTGACTACATAGGAACCAGCGGCGTGAATGAATGCTTTTGTGTGTATAACGTTTTAGAGAAAGTATGAAATCAACAGTTTTTTTAGGGCCATTTCGGACACGTTAATAAAGTTAACTTAAAAAAAAATGTAAAAAAATATTTTAATTTTTTCCCCCGAAAACTCGAAGTTTCTGTATTCTTGAGGAAGAGAGAGAGAGAGAGAGAGGTAAAGAGAGAGAGGGAGAGAGAGAGGTACAGAGAGAGAGAGAGAGAGGTAAAGAGAGAGAGAGAGGTAAAGAGAGAGAGAGAGGTAAAGAGAGAGAGAGACAGGTAAAGAGAGAGAGAGAGGTAAAGAGAGAGAGAGAGAGGTAAAGAGAGAGAGAGAGAGGTAAAGAGAGAGAGAGAGGGAGAGAAGAAGAAAGAAAATGAGAGGATAGAATTTACAGGCCAAAATTATTAATGTCCACATTATCCTATCGTTAACTGTGGTCCATAGAAACAGATAAACTTTACATATTACGTACCAGTGAATCACAAGGTCAGAATGGATATTTATGTTGTTGTTTTTAAATCTCGCACTAATTAATATCTACCATTGAAAACAAATAAAGAAATAAAGTCCTTTGGTTCTTTGATAACGCCACAAAGTCGATTACGTTTCCAGACCTAAATAAATTGTTTACTTGGCCCAATAGCGCATTGAGTGTCCAGGCATAGAATTAAGAAGTCCAGAGTAAAATGCGTATTATACATGAGAAAATATCGCCATAAGAAAAGACAATCATTTGAATTCAGGTCGTTTAGGTGCTTCAAAGTTTTACACTTCTACAACTGAACACTTTTGTCGAGTACTTACTAAAAAAGTCATTGCTTAAAATCTTATAATGAATTCATATGTTTAAATTTACAAAAGTATCTCTTCTCTCTCACTCTCTCTCTCTCTCTCTCTCTCTCTCTCTAAATAAATAAATAAATATATATATATAACATTTTCATATGTTTAAATTTACGAAGTATCTCTTCTCTCTCTCTCTCTCTCTCTCTCTCTCTCTCAATAAATAAATAAATAAATATATATATAACATTTTCATATGTTTAAATTTACGAAAAGTATCTCTTCTCTCTCTCTCTCTCTCTCTAAATAAATAAATAAATAAATATATATATATATATATATATATATATATATATATATATATATATATATATATATATATATATATATATATATATATATATATATATATATATATATATATATATATATATATATATAACATTTTCATATGTTTAAATTTACGAAAAGTATCTCTTCTCTCTCTCTCTCTCTCTATCATTATATTTCCAACAATTTTGAAAATAAAAATTAAAGTTTATTTCATTTTCCATACACTTACTACATGGTTTTAAAAAAATAGATTCTACTAGCCACTACTAGGTCTAGATGTCTAGTTCTAAATCCGGTCTCTCTACTATTGACTAGTCTAAATAAAAATATTCTACTTTGATCTTTACAGTGTTTGAACCAACAATGTGACAGCAAAAATTGTTTAGCGTGTTATAAAATTTTTACCAACACCTACCATTAGGTCTAACAGTTAAAAGCGGCGTTTAAAAGACAAACACATTATTCCAAAATTTCTACTGATATCATAAAACAACAAAATATAAAAATCCTTTAAAAAAAACAAAACAAAGCGTATAAAAGGCGAAGAACTCAGCACTTATAACTATATCTCTATATAATGCATAAGTAATTTCCCTTATTCGATATCAAACAAAATAATTAATTAGCGATAGTTAATTGACTAAATGATTAATTTTGTAATTGATTCATGTTTTGTTAGGTACAATAAATATTTGTTTAAAGTTTAAACTTGATCCTAGAATGGGTATGGGAGAGAATCGTATACAATCTTATCTAAGGGGACAAAACTCTACATACTTAGCCATATCTGTGAATACTGAAGGACTGAATGAGAGAAAAGGAAAAAGATGGAGAAAGAGAATGAAGCGATCGTCATTTTTCACCAATGTGTTGTATGAACTCGACATATCTCTAAAACTTTATATCCAACTCATCTATTTATCCACTTCATTTCATCCAAATTTCATGTTTAAGTTGTTTCATTACACTCAATTAACATCCTGACAACAATATCCAACAACTTAAATGATCCTGACCTAGATTCTGTTGTCACTAATGTATTGACACTGTATTAACATTGTGTAAGAAAACTATGAATGAACATCAAATATTTTTCTACTATATTTACATATGGAAAAATATTGTTAAAACAAATATCACAAAACGATTACAATTTTGTGTTAATTTATGAAACTTATATGAATTTATAAATCACCCATATGGTTTCATTCCCAACGAAAACTTAGCTCATAATTAATCGCTAACTTTTTTGTTATGTGTTCTTAAAGTTATAGTCAAACTCAAAACATTCTACTCACAGTGTGTTTGCGTGTTCTGTGCCTGTCTAATGGTGTCAGTGAGTTCGCGTCTGCTTTATAACCAGGCCTCTGGGTCACGAGTTTTCCTGCAGACTTGTGCGACCTCTCTCCAGGCCACTCACTGCCAAACTTTTGGCCTACATTTTGGTAAGAACGGAGCACTCCAGCCACAACGTTGTTGACACGCCGGTGCCAGAAGGAGTTGGTGTCTGTTTGGGTGAAGAGCCAGAGCATAGGTGTGTCCAGTGAATGGGCAACAGTGCTGTCGCAACCATGTCACTCACAAACCTGAACAGTTTTTATATTATGTGAAGTAATAGCGAGTAAAAAAAAAATGAAAGTCATTTATGATATGTACCCTGATGACAAATCAGTCATTGGTTTCTGTGTGTCAGATTAGAAAACAACCTTATTAATTGTTTTACTAATTTACATAATTCAAGACTACAAATATTTTAAGTGATTAAATTAAATGCTTAGTCAATGTAAATGATTGAGAAAATGTTATTAAGCCGTAAGTAATTCTAAAAAAAAAAAGAAAACTATTTTTTAATTAAAGACCAAGGACTGGACATCACTATGCTCACCAGTTTGCACCTCTGTTCAAGATTGTCCCCTGAAGTGTTGCTGGTTGGTCCACATTGTTTTTATATTCATTTCCAAAGCAGCGATTTTAATTCATGAAATAGATTACAAATCCATTTGTATTTCTCACGTGCCTATTACACAAGAAATACAGGAAACGAAGTACGATGTTCTCGCCTGGACTTCAAGGTTTCTGAGTCTGATTTGGACCTACGTGTTCTTGGACCACAATGAAATATCAAGACGAGACCAGGATACATTTGGGTTTATATATGTTAAGGAAGATGCAGACATTCAAGAGAATGCTTCGGCGTTTTTAAGCAAAGTAAGAAATGATTCCCCTTTCCCTTTTTCCCCTAGGCATTCAATAGAATATGAGGGAAAAAAAAAACACAGCAGGATTTCTTAAAGACTAAAAATTCCTTTGCAGGCCCATGTCTTTATACTATATACTAAGTGCAATTTTTATTTTAAAGCGATCAAATAATGTCTAGGCCTTCTAGAGCAGGGATTCTCAACCTGTGGATCGCGACCCCTTTGGGGGTCGATTGACGATTTGCCAGGGGTCGCCTAAGACCATCGAAAATATGGATTGTTATTGTCTATTCTTCTATTGCTGCATGCGTGTGTGGAAGGGGTCGCAACAGAGTGGGGGGCTTGTAAAAAGGGATCGCAGAGCATAAAAGGTTGAGAACCGCTGTTCTAGAGATGGACGGATCTCGCACTTTACCGGCAGCGTGGATACTATAAAGCACAGCAAGATGAGGACGGGGTACAAATATGCAGTGAAATTTGAAGTTCCTTAACAGAATGATTAATCTCTCCACCACTACCCCTGACTCCACGCAGAGGCGGCCAGAAAACCACAGTCGTGTGCGGAATGCAAACTCCAACTACAGAAGCCGACAAATTATCGACTTGATTATCGCTGATAATTGTCGTCCAGAACATTCCATGATACACGGAACCTGGCCGGGCTTAGATAATTGGAGGTCCTAGGCTTAGTGAATTTGGTGGCCCCAAAATGAAATAGAAAAAGAAAAATAAACAGAGTTAAACAAATTTTTACTAGAACATCAGCATTGGTCACACTCACACATTTCGCTTTTTTCCCTCTAAAAAAATTGTTTTGAGTCCTTGTGGGAGGCCCCCACCAATCAGAGGCCCTAAGGCTGGCCCTGGGTAACATTGGCAGGAATAAAGCATTAGGCATGCCAATGGTCAGATAAGATAGATTTTTGTTTTAAGTTAGCACCTCCTTTATTTGGAATTTCCTATCAACTTTAAGGCATTTCTTGCAAAGTAAAATGGAAACACTGAACTAAAGGATCAAGGGATTTGACTAAGGAATAGCGTTTCGGACTTTTGATTTATCCGTGCACCGCAGCAACCACAATTACAGGGATTTAAAGTGTATCCTTTGCGCTGATTACGTACAACAGACCAAAGATATTTTGCATTGAAATAAATGTTATTTACAATTATTTTTTTTTAATTTTCGAAATTAATTAAAGAAAAAGACAATCAACAATTATAATCAACATGAAAAAATTTTCCGTCAATTAATTAATGAACAGAAACGTTTACAAGAGAAACTGAATGAATGTTCAAATCGGGTCACTTCCTATTCCTGTACCAATTGGGTTACCTTCCCTAGGTAGATGAGTATCAAAGTCAATATTATTTTTTTTTTTTTTTTTTTTTACAAATGGGTCAGTAAAAGTTAGGGGTTCTGTAATCTGTCAGTCTAGACTAGATCAGTGAACTGTAGACACAAACACTTAGTGTAAACAGATTGAACAATACATTTATGTGAACTTTACAAAGCAGTTATTTACAATAGGTGACTCTGGAAAGAATGGGTTAAATGGGGGCACTATTTCTAGGTCAAGGCAGATAACAAATTATGTCAAATGATGTTTGATTGTAATAAAGCCTTAGAAAAAACAGTCTATTTGTGGTAGGGCAATAGGTTTGTGTGTTTGATTGGTGTATGTCTGTAGACTTTTATGAAGTTTCTATCGTATCAAATGCTGAATTTTTAAACCTCCTTACCTTATATCAAACAAAATAATTAATTACCGATAAAAAAAAATGCACAAGTATAAACGGAAAAAAATATGACGTCAATCTTAGTTTAAACCCCAAATATAAAATTGTCAGAATACGCCTAGAGATAGGAGGATCGATGGTAAGAGATATAAAATGGTGGGCGGTAAAGCTAGCTACAAAGATGCTCACATTTCCAGCAAAGAAAGGAAGCCATTATCTGACGCGTTAAAAAAAGAGATAAACTTCAAATATTGCATTAATCAATGTATATGTATAACATCCACGGGTTTCTAATCTAATAGTTTCAGGCACCTATTCGTTGATATGGCCCCTTTGACACAGGTGCTGGAAATCGGAATAGCCTGCAGACATATGTGCTGGAAATGGGAATGGCCCGCGACACATGTGCTGGAAATGGGAATGGCCCCCGACACATGTGCTGGAAATGGGAATGGCCCACGACATAGGTGCTGGAAATGGGAATGGCCCGCAGACACATGTGTTGGAAATCGGAATGGCCCGCGACACAGGTGCTGGAAATCGAAATGGCCCGCAGACCATATGAGATTGAGCATCTCTGCTGAAATATCTTAGACACCCCCGCCACTAACACATGTATATGTGTAAAAAGGAGTGACCTCTCCTGACTCCAAATTTTGTCTGATTCTTTGCTCTGTGACGCTTCCTGACAATCAAGTTTAATGTTAAACTTTAATGAACCCTATTTCTATTTACATTGAAAATAACACAAATAATAAACAATGTCTCTAGTACTATTCCCAAATATTCCTATGTGGGCTTCTTAGATATCCTCAATGGATTAATGCGATATCTTAATGATTAGAATCTAAAAAAAAGATTTATTGCCTGTGACATATCACACTATAAATTATATTGAATCAAATATAATAATATAAGTTCCCCTTTCAGACCTTTTAGTATATAGGGGCAGATGATGTCAAGATCATCTGGTTCTGTGGCCTACGGTTTACGAGGGTGTCATGTGGCCAGCACAACGACCAACCGCCTTTACTTTTCCCCAACTAACGTCAGGGTACCCATTAGAGCTGGGTAGCGCCGAAGGATCCCAAAATAAAAAATCCCAGTCTTCACCAGGATTCGGACTCGGGACCCCCGGATCGGAAGCCAAGCGCTTTACCGCTCAGCCACCACTCCTCCTATTGAATCAAATACGATTGTTTAATTTATAAAATCATATCTAAGTGATTTTTCTCAGGCCTAACAAAATTGCCGAGAAATGTTAGGTACTGTAGACATTTAATAAACTAGAGTATTTTAAAGTATAACATTGCCTAAGATAGAACCAGGGCCAATGTAGAGCAAGTGCAGACATATTTATGAATAGGATTTGATATGAAAATTAGATAAATTTGAAATATTTATTCATGTATCTTAATACTTAAACCAGTAACGTTATATTATACATTTAAATCTCTTGATCTAAATTATTGAAAGAGGTGTCCACATCGCAAGACATATTTTTAATTGTTAACTTTTATTTCATTTGTAAATTTTTTATGTGTGTTCAATACAAATCTGACATGTAAATAAAACGCTAAGTTGACAATGTTAAAGTTACCTTCCTTCATGTAGCTCAATCTAAATTTAAAATGTCTACATTACTTCGATAATTCGCAATTTTATTTTTAGAAAAAATAAATTATAACGACAAATAAAAAAAACCCTCTTGATTTGTTATGTAAAATTTAAAAAAAATTGACATATCTAAATCAGTGATGCCCAACCTAATTCGATCTGCGGGCCATTTTTATTTCCGACACTCGTGTCGCGGGCCACATGAGCAAAGGTTAGGACTACAAAAAACGATATTGACCTGAAACCAGTGCTTCATTAATTAATGGGATATTTGAAATGTATCTTTTTTTCCCCGCGTCAGAAGATGGCTTCATTTCTCTACTTAAAATATCAGTAAGATTGGGCTTCATTTCTGTGCTTAGAATATGAGCGACATTGTAGCTAGCTTTACAACCGAGACATTTTCCTGTCTCTTTATGGTAAATATTCCCATCAATCCTCCAATTTCTAGGCTTAGTTTAACAATCTTTTATTCGCGGCTCAAACCAAGAATGCCGTCATATTTGTTTCATAATGTCGTTTATATGATGTTGTTTTTAAAACAAATATGTTGGCTTATTATCATGTTCCACAAAAAAGTAAAGAACCGTTCACTTCTCCTGGTAGAAAACGTACATTCTACACTCAGATATCTCTTTCATAAACGCACAAATGTTAAATGTCATGGAACTTATCATCAGGAGAAAAATTGAGGGCCCTAAGACCCTAACGTAAGTAAAGATACATTTTTACATTTTTTTTTGGGAAAAAAGGGAAAAGGGGGGGGGGGATTTCCTACACTTTGTGCCGACATTTCAGCGGGCCGGATGGACTCACGTCGCGGGCCGGAACTGGCCCGCGGGCCGTACTTTGAGAATCACTGATCTAAATTGTTAGTGTCAGCCAGTGTGTATTAAGTGATTTGTTTCTTTCAACTGTTTTTGTGGGCTTCTACTGATGGTGAAACCGGGGCTAGTTAACCCTTTGGATACTAAGCACATGCCGCTAATATCAATTGAATCTTAGGTGTGGACGATTTGTACAAAAGCATTATAAAATAAAGTCACTAACACACCAAATGTCACTAGTACACCAAATGTCACTAGTACACCAAATGTCACTAGTACACCAAATGTCACTAGTACACCAAATTTTACTAGCACACCAAATGTCACTAGTACACCAAATTTTACTCGCACACCAAATAGCGCTAACTCACCAAATGTCACTAGTACACCAAATTTTACTAGCACACCAAATTTCGCTAACACACCAAATGTCACTAACACACCAAATGTCACTAGTACACCAAATGTCACTAGTACACCAAATGTCACTAGTACACCAAATGTCACTAGTACACCAAATGTCACTAGTACACCAAATTTTACTCGCACACCAAATAGCGCTAACTCACCAAATGTCACTAGTACACCAAATTTTACTAGCACACCAAATTTCGCTAACACACCAAATGTCACTAACACACCAAATGTCACTAGTACACCAAATGTCACTAGTACACCAAATGTCACTAGTACACCAAATTTTACTAGCACACCAAATTTTGCTAACACACAGAATGTACTAACACATCAAATGTCACTTACACACCAAATGTCACTAGTACACCAAATTGTACTAGCACACCAAATTTCGCTAACACACTTAATGTCACTAACATACCAAATGTCACTAACACACCAAATGTCACTAACACACCAAACGTCACAAACACACTAAACATCCCTAATATATAAAATAATATCAATTGAATCTAATATATAAAATAATATCAATTGAATCTTAGGTGTGGACGATTTGTACAAAAGCATTATAAAATAAAGTCACTTACACACCAAATGTCACTAGTACACCAAATTGTACTAGCACACCAAATGTCACTAACATACCAAATGTCTCTAACATACCAAAAGTCACTAACACACCAAATATCACTAACACATCAAATGTCACGTACACACCAAATGTCATTTACACACCAAATAGCGCTAACACACCAAATGTCACTAGTACACCAAATTTTACTAGCACACCAAATTTCGCTAACACACCAAATGTCACTAACACACAAAATGTCACTAGTACACCAAAAGTCACTAGTACACCAAATGCCACTAACACACCAAATGTCACTAGTACACCAAATGTCACTAGTACACAAAATTTTACAAGCACACCAAATTTCGCTAACACACAGAATGTACTAACACACCAAATGTCACTAATATACCTAATATCACTAACACATTAAATGTCACTCACACACCAAATGTCAATTACACACCAAATGTCACAAACACACTAAACGTCCCTAATATACCAAATGTCACTAACTCACCAAATGTCACTAACACACCTAATACCACTAGCGCACCAAATGTCAATAGCACGCCAAATGTCACTAGCATGCCAAATGTCACTAGCACGCCAAATGTCACTAGCGCGCCAAATGTCACTAGCACACCAAATGTCACTAGCGCGCCAAATGTCACTAGCACAACAAATGTCACTAGCACGCCAAATGTCACTATCGCGCAAAGAAAATCGATCTTCAGCTGCACTCCAGCAATGCTTGCAGCCTTTTCCCCACTGTCGACCACTTCTTTAAGATCCTTCATGAACTTGCGGCGCCATGTTACACGAGGACGAACTTCTTTGCTGGACATTTTATCAGACAGAATGGATCGCATGCCCCAGGGATTAAATGAACATAGAGGCCAAAATAAGGAAAGCGCATACAAGGAGAGAACCATCAGCAAGATTTTCATTTTTCGAGGTCCATTGACCAAGGTTTCAACCTCTTGGTTTTAGAAACAATACGCTTGACGACCTGCTCCGGAGAGTACTTTTAAAAAACAAATCTAATACTCTATTCATCAAACTATACATGTCGAGCGAATCAATACAATTTATATGCATTTCAAGACGAAAATCAAACTAATATTTTATTCTGAACAATTATTTAGGCTAAACAAACGTGAGATTATAGGGAAATCTGTTTCTACCTCCTACGGTTAACGAGGATGTCATGTGGCCTGTACAACTAACAACCGACTTTACTTTTTCAACTATCCATTAGAGTTGGGCGGATTCCTAAAATCCAAAAACTCAAAATCCGAGTCTGCACTATGATTTGAACCCGGGATTACTCGTTGTGGACGCTAAGCACTTTACCGGTCATCCGACAGCCCTATAGATTGATAGAAAGTGTACAGTCTAGCTCTCTCCATGTCCAGTAATAAAAATGCGCTTTTTATTATGGCGAAAATCTGTTGTACATGTCATTTCATGAAATTTAATTTTTGTGCTGTTGAAAGAGAGTTTGCGTTCGACTGCTAATAATAAGGCTTGTCTGTGAGTCCAAAGATTAATGAAGATTAATGACGAATGCACGGGAAAATGGCATGGGATACCACCAGTGGTTCATTATATCAAGGACCACACGAGTATTGCTTGGAATGGCCTGGGATACCACCAGTGGTTCATTATATCAAGGACCACACGAGTATTGCTTGGAATGGCCTGAGATACCGCCAGTGGTTCATTATATCAAGGACCACACGAGTATTGCTTGGAATGGTCTGAGATACCACCAGTGGTTCATAATATCAAGGACCACACGAGTATTGCTTGGAATGGTCTGAGATACCACCAGTGGTTCATTATATGAAGGACCACACGAGTATTGCTTGGAATGGCCTGAGATACCACCAGTGGTTCATTATATGAAGGACCACACGAGTATTGCTTGGAATGGCCTGAGATACCACCAGTGGTTCATTATATGAAGGACCACACGAGTATTGCTTGGAATGGCCTGAGATACCACCAGTGGTTCATTATATGAAGGACCACACGAGTATTGCTTGGAATGGTCTGAGATACCACCAGTGGTTCATTATATGTCACAGTGTGAATGAGGTGTCATGTCATGTTAACATAGGAAACTGTTGACGTTATTGCAAATGTTCAGCCCTACATGTAGAGCATACAAAATTTTCTTCATATTTTATTTCTAAACACGTATAAAAACATTTAAGATTATAACTTTTAAAAATAAAATTTGATGTAACAAGTCAACGGTTTCATTTTAAACAAGTAAATAAACAAGTTTTTTTTTGTTTTTTTAATTTTTTAATACCTGAATTTCTTCTTAATGATCCCCTACCAAGGAGCCTCCCTTGTTTGTTACTATTAATAAATAAATAAATATAAATTATGGCTTTTATATAGCGCTACTTTCATGCTTATAGCATGCTCAGAGCGCTTTGGTCCAATCTCGGTTATGGACCAGTGGGGGGGGGGGGGGGGGAGGAGGTATCTAGGAGAAGGTTTTTCCGTGCTGCCTTTTAGGCGCTCAGTAAACACAACTCTGCCCGAGTCGGGTGTCGAACCTCGAGCCCCCTTCATAGGTAACCAAGCCAAGTTCAAGCACATTTAGCCTCTCGAAAACGCTTCGCAGTTATGAGCCAACATATTTGTTTGATGAAAACGGCATTGTAGGTATCTGACGTGATAGTTAGATAATTTCTAGGGATTGATTCGAAAATATCTGATACCGGTCAAAATCTTGGTATTTATTCGCGGTACAAATAGCAGTTAGTAGCTACGAGGAGAAAGCATGGGACCACCACTAGCGAAGTCCTGTCAAAGAGGCTTCAGCCATCACAGATGATCTTTATCTTCCTTGGAGAAATTAGTGACTACTGATGGTGTCAGAAGTAGGATTGACAGCAAGTGCAATTAGAAAAGTTGTCTAGACAAGTGGAACCGAGTCACTGTGGGTTTATTGAATTATTCACCATCAAAATCTTTGAAGCAAGATGTCCAGTCTGGACCACGTGGAACCGAGTCACTGTGGCTTTACTGAATTATTCACCATCGAAATCTTTGAGGCAAGATGTCCAGTCTGGACCACGTGGAACCGAGTCACTGTGGCTTTACTGAATTATTCACCATCGAAATCTTTGAGGCAAGATGTCCAGTCTGGACCACGTGGAACCGAGTCACTGTGGCTTTATTGAATTATTCACCATCGAAATCTTTGAGGCATGGTGTCCAGTATTGACCACGTGATGATGATCGTGAATAGTTTATAGTTTCGAAATTCCATCTGCGGCCAATGTGTCAAGTGCCCAGACAGAGCTAAAACTGGAACTGATTGACTTGCGTAACTAGACATCCTTGTTTGAAAAAATTTCATGTGATGGAGACTATTGATTTCTACTCCGTTTCGCTTTCTGAAACTTTCCTTAATCTTCTAAAGCGAGCGTTAAGGATAATCACAATAGTAACAAGCACTTATTTATGAGGAAAAAAGCTTTTCTGCGATGAATTGGGCGGCATGTAACGTAATCATCTCAAAAACGAACATTAAGATTTTTAGTTGCAGTTGGATATTTAAAAGTTGGTTTGGGAGAAACTTTTCATGAAATAACGTGTCACCACCTCAAAGTTGGTGCCATAGAGTAGAAACCCTAATTCTGTATTGTGTATGTTAATTCCATATTGTGAATCTTATTCACAACCCATGTTGCACTAAGGTGAACACTTTTGACCTTAGGTGAACCAGAGAGTTAAAGGCAGTCAGTCCACATAGAGATCTTGTAGCAAACACTTGTATTGAGTCACTTAAGATATAAGCAGTAGAGTTAGATGTTTAAAGTAGTTGGTTATAGAAGAAGTACTAAGTTGTGATATTCGTATATTACTGTTGGATTAATACTGACCATTCCTGGGTCGAATTGTATGGTGTATTCACTATGTGGTGTTATATTAAACTTATTGTGTCTGCTACACCCAGCGTCATTTCATTATTCTGTGATTTGTAACAGGAACCCAATGTCACCACCACGCCTACATTGATAACCACAGCCACATTCATAACATATAAAATAACGCAGTGACATAACGTAAGCACTGAATTCTCAGGTTTCTTATAAAAATGGTTTATTGTCTATTTCCCTTTTTTTGTCTGTTGATGTGACCCGCGAAACGAGTGTGGAAAATTTATTACTGATCACCTGCCGTTTGTTTACGATTGGTGAATGAGGTTCCATTATTAGCGAATTTATTCGAATTTTATTTTTCAAATACCGACGTAGTTTTTTTTTTTCATGATTAAAATTTCAGTATCAAACTCACAAAAAGATGTTTCACAAATCACACTAAAATTTAGAATATATTTTTAGAATGGAATTCGACAATTAAAAATAAAATCGAGTGTAAGGATTTGATTTTCGTAAATCTAGTTTATGTTTTTTTAACTCGGTCTAGCATTTTGGTCACGAAGATGCCTTGGGATAAAGGTGTACAGCTTTTAGCAGTGGATGCAGCCTGTGTATCCTCCCGTCATGCCATTTTTCTTACATTGTTTTTTTTTTTTCCTTTCATTTGCGAATCTCATTGACCATGACCTACTAACCAATCACAACATCCGTACTTTTCATGGACAGAAGAATAGATGCCGAAGAAATTATATCAATCCTAGGAACGTGCACTACACATTAATACGCTCCATGTGATTTGCTTTAAAGCGCTGTGTTTAGCTCTCTCTGGTCTTTACGCTTATTTAAAGGTAGCCATTTAGACATTTAAAGATCATCAGTTTTTTATATCTACGGTTAACGAGGGTGTCATAAGGCCAGCACAACAACCGTATTTACTTTCCCCTCGTAATTCAGGTACCAATTAGACATGAATCATCAAAGAAAAACAAAACAAAACATTATCTGAGATTCGAGCTTCAGACCCCCTATTGTAAGAAGCCAACTACTTTATCAATCGGCCTTTGGACTCATACGCTTTATTGACCGAACTGAAATAGCTTTATCAATCGGTCTCGGCGCCCTTAAGCTTGCCTTGTTTAAGGGAAGCAGCCTTTTCTATCGTGTCGAGATTCAATCTCGCCAAAGGACATCCCTTCTCTCCCTGCTCTCACAGCTCTCCCTGCTCTCCCTGCTCTCCCTGCTCTCCATGCTCTTTCTGCTCTCCCTGCCCTCCCTGCTCTCACTGCTCTCCCTGCTCTCCCTGCTCTCCCTGCTCTCCCTGCTCTCACTGCTCTCCCTGCTCTCCCTGCTCTCACTGTACTCCCTGCTATCCACCCTGAATCAATGTGGAGCTCCTTAGGATAGAACGGTTTCCTTTTTTTACTCTCGCAGCATCACAGCTCTCCCTGCCCTCCCTGCTCTCACTGCTCTCACTGCTCTTCCTGCTCTCCCTGCTCTCACTGCTCTCACTGCTCTCACTGTACTCCATGCTATCCACCGGGAATCAATGTGGAGCTCCTTAGGATAGAAGGGTTTCATTTTTTACACGCGGCACCTAGACCCGTAAATACACCTGATGCTTACAACTGTGGCTGTGAAATCATTACCATTTAAAATCGTAAGTCATACTACTTAACCAGATGTTAGTTATTGAATCTAAAGTTTATCCTACCTATGAGCTACTATGGAGCAGTCATCCTCAAGCCACGGCCTGAGGGCCATATCCGACCCATGACGTCTTACTACCTTCTCCACCCCCCCCCCACTCTTTCGAAACCTCTGCCCTCAGTGCGTAATGAAGCCGTAGAGGACTGTTTCTTTTGAACTCTTAGAATTTTTCCCGTTTAAAAATAAATTTAACAGATTTGTCCCCCCCCCCCTCCCTCGGCTACTTTTTTTTTTATCTGGACTTCGAGCCCCGATTGCCCACCACAGTTTAAGAAACACTGCTGTTCAGAAATTTTCGCTCTACGCACTACTGCTAAAAATTAAAAAAAAATTAAATGTATACATATACTTTCCTACTAATATATAGTAAGTTCACTGCAGAATTACTAAACAAAGAAAAAAAAACAACACTTCTCATTGTTTCAAATATTGTCACATATTCTCATGCGGTCAAAGGTAGAGCTGTGGAAGATATAGTGCCCCACTGACGTATGTGAAACAAGAGCTCCCAACCATTGGTTTAGGAGTTGTTAGACGACCATCGAATATGTATTTCGCTCTTCTAATAAGAGCATCGAGAAATTTGTCATTCATTAATATTGCAGTAGAGTTTAGGTGAAAAATTAGTGATAATTTGTAAATTTAAGAATACAAATATAAAAAAAAAGGGGGGGGGGAGCGGTAGGAGCGATAGCCACGTCCTCACTTCTCCTATTACCTCAGCCACGAAGGGGGTTGGTGGGCGAATTTTAGAAGAGAAATCACACAACTTGTAAATGAATTCTTATTTTTCTTGTCATTTTTAATTTTTTAAATAAAAAGTTAAATATGGTATTTAGGCTTACGTGCTGCTTGCGCTTAGCTTTCACTACTGATTAAATAACTCCAAACGCTAAGTATTCATAGTATATGTACTGTAAATAGATATTAAAATGATTTTTCTTTTACTTAAAATGTCAATGTGTAAATGGAGAAGAAGACTGGTCTACCGCTTAGTGACATCGGCAAATCTAGAGGTGGACCGTTTTATAGGTTTGAAAATGTTTCAATGGTGACAAAATAATTTTGCCTATACATTTCTCACAGGCAATACAGTGCGTCTGTACATGACGTCAAAAGGAAATTCCCGCTCTCGGACATAGGCCTTAAGCAATGCGCAGACTTAGACGAACGTTTTCGAAATAAGCTCAGGAAAGTATTTATTCTCTAACAGCCTTACCAACTTATTCTACTGAGAGTTCGGTACTAAACAAAAATAAACAAGCAGTAGGAAATGGCACGTCAAGTGAGTTTAATGATCTAAGAGAAGGAACCGCCAAACACTGCCATTTATCTGAAAATTACGGGGCCCATCTCCTCTTGTGCTCTATACACAAATTTAATAAATTAGTACTAAATGATTGACTATTTAATTTAATTAATTTTTAGATTCATTCGTGTATTGTTATCGACTATGAATAATTATGCAAAATTTCAACTTGATCCGAGAATGGGAAGTGGGAGAAAAAACTTGTTATTTCACATTATGTAACATTTATTCCCCTTATTTCAAAATCGAACAAAATAATTTTATCCCCAATAATAAATTAACTTTATGTTTATTTTTTTTCAAAATTGATTCATGTCCTGTCAGATTTATTAAATAATTGTGCAAAGTTTTTACTTGATCCGAGAATGGGAAATGTGAGAAAAACATGTTTAAACTTTTTGACAGACAGACAGACAGAGTTTATACTACCTTTTTAAAAATGATAATATACAGCTTATGTAATAAGCATTAACTTTACCAAATGTTGGTACATTGGATTTTCTACTACTGTATTTCCGTGCATCTAACCCGCGGGTTGTACAATTTTGCACACACGGATGGCAGCTGTGCGGGGTAAACAAAAGTGCGGTGTTTACAAATAATCTCATAATCACATCACAACGGAAACAATGGACATATCGGTGGGTCATTACATCTAGGTCAACAACTGGAACACGATGGGGATCTCAAGGGACAGACGTCTGATGAGCAACAACTTTGTGTACCTGTAATTTTACTGCATATCACGCTTTACACATGCAGGGTATGTAAGGGCGCGGATTGTACATTCTCTTTGGACTTTTGTAAATTGTGCGGGTCATACGCGTGTCCCTGTTATATGCGAGATAGATAATATAGCAATTATGCATAAAACACTGAACCATAATCTTCGAATACAAAAACAAAATTTAATAAAATACTCAGGAAGACACAAAGATAGAGGCACATTTCTCGTTCCATATGCTAGGACAAATTTGTACAAGTGCTGCTTCTTCCCTAGTGCTATTAGAGCATGGAATGGGCTGCCTGAGCTAGCTAGGAAAACCAGTGAATTGGCAGAGTTTAGGTCATTGGTTAATATGCATGACTAGATGCATGACGCGTAGGACGTAATCATCTTCTTTTTTTGAAGTAACGTCTGTATTATAAAAGATAAGATATAGTAAACATAATATTTCACGTCATGCAGTACAGTGGGTCTCAAACTACTGACCGGCGGCCATTACCGACCCATGACGCCTGCTTTCCGGCCCAATGAGCCTTATTCCCACAGTACATAATGAAGCCACTCAGAGTTATTTTCCCTGGACTCTTTGATGTTTTTTTTTTCGCAGAAAGGGATGATACCCATGATACATGCGTTGGAAATTTAAATGGCCCGAGACCGAAAAATAGTGGTGCACCACTGATTTAGACTAGTCGTGGATATATTGTACAAAGAAGTAACAAAGTAAAATTCTGGCTAGTTGACCAACTTCTGAATAAATAACAACCTTTATTATGAAGTTAGTGTCTAATGTCACTTAAGTTCAAGATTCTTCTCACAGATCAAATACATTTTCCAGTCAATAGTTCTCATGAGGTACTAGAAAACCCGAGGGCACTTACAAGGGAATCTAGGGAAGTGTTCAGTTTCAATCAGCTCACTTAAGAATCAGATTAAACTAGGTACTCTTAGAATAAGGTCAACTGTTAAGTCAACCCTTACAGGGAGAACCTATTTAGACAGGTCATTTTGACAAACAGATTTCCTGGCCTCAGGCCGCAGGGGTGCTACTTAATTACAACTTCTGTTTGCGAAAAAAAAATAATATTGGAATTCTTTTTCCACAGTCGATGTTTTGAATTTGGTTTAAGACCAATTCCAAATATTTTTTAAAAAATATGTAAAATAACAACTAACGCCGTAGATCAAATATAATAGTAAATATAATTGTCAGAGGACGGTACTGCAGTAAACTTGCTATGCAGTGTGAATCTTTATGGAGAAGTACTCATAGACTTTCAT
This sequence comes from Biomphalaria glabrata, assembly GCF_947242115.1. Lineage (NCBI taxonomy): Eukaryota > Metazoa > Mollusca > Gastropoda > Planorbidae > Biomphalaria > Biomphalaria glabrata. Next base: position 83,968,293 of record NC_074711.1, read on the forward strand.
TTTCTCCTAATGTATCTCTATTGCAACGATTTTCTCTATCGGGCCTTCTGTAAACACTGCTAAACAACACAACAGCACATCTAACACAAGACAACAAGAGCTTCAAGTAAAAAAGTGGCGGTATAATGACAATTCCATCAATAGCCAATACAACACAATTGGCTATATCAAATTCAAATGTTTCTTGTACTTAACAGAACTGCCTAATAAACACTACAAGTCTCTCTAAGCTCGTACAGCTACATTCTCCCAAGGTACCACACAGTCCTCACTGCTTTCTGTCCTGGACTCAACTCTGTTTCTAGCACTCTCGACCTTGAAGGCTTTCGGTCACATGACCATAACACTGGTCATACTTGCGTGTACATGCAGTAATGTCCCTTGTTCAACAGCCGTTGACCCGTGTGATTGGCCTGAGTCGTGTGTATTAGTGGGCCGCACACACATTAACCCTTTCAGTTTCTCCAAATGTATCTCTATCGTGGCAGCTCCAGAGAATTTGAAACAAGATTAATAATAATAATAATAATAATTTGATCAATAAGAATACAACTCCTTACTACAAATACTCGCCACAAGAGGTTCTCGAGTCTACTGATCACTTATTATACTGGGATAGGTCTTTTGACTGACAAGACGGTAGATTTTAATCGCCCTGATCTCCTGTTTATTGATAATATATATATATATAAGCGCTACCATTATTGATATGGCCGTATCACTGTTTCATAATTTAAGAGAAACTGAAATGGAAAAAAAAAAAAAGAAAATATGGAAACCTAGGCTTGGAGATTAAGCGTCTATGGAAGTTATCTAAAAAAACAATATACCCCATTGGTATATCAACCGAGAGGATAATGACAACTGACCTCACAGATACCATCAAGTCCCTTAGCATTCCTAAGAAGACTGTCAGAGGACGATAGCCTACTGCTGGCACATCACCAGAAAATTTCTCAGTGGGCACTAGTAAAGGGGCTACAATGAATTTTGTTTCAACTAAAGAACCTTGACCCTGGCAGTACCAGAGGATGAACATGAACTCGCTTTTCACATTATAATTATTATTATTATGACTCAGCCTAGATTACATGAGAGGCGCTGTGGCTAAGAGGTAAATCGCTTGGCTTCCGAACCGGAGGTCACTGGTTCGAATCGATGAATGGGTTCGAATAGCCAGTCACACCTATGTGACCCACTGCATTATTACAGGGGTGCCATATCGTTGATTTTTGTTGCGTGAAGCCATGATTGCAGGGTCACCGCAGATAGTATAATCCAAATTAGTTCAGCTTGAGTATGTATATGGACTTCTTGGTACAACTTCCTTTTCATTGTTGCTATTTTTTAAAAAAAGATTCTTTAACTTTGTTTAAATTTTAATATTGACAAATCATTCTCTTAAAGAAATCATGAACCTTTGAAACATTAGGAGGGCTATCTCGTAATCTAGCACCCTTGATAGGCCCCTAAGGTCAGATCCTACACAACCCAACATTCAAACTTTAAAAATCGAAAAGAAAATATTACTGTAAATGATTGGATGGCTGCCTAGTAGTGCGGTGTGCGGTCTGGACTGTCGTTCGGTTGTCCCTGGTTCGAACCCAGCCTGCTGACATCCCCTGTCGTCCTGAGGGAGTTTTTGGCTTGAATGTTATTATTTTCAAATCTAAAGGCACATCCCAAACATGTCAAATATTTACAAAACAAAACAACATTTGTTTAAATTTGAATTATTATATCAGTGATTTTAAAATAATTACAATAAACTCTCCCCATCTGTCCGACCCGTATTCTTCTTATCTTCTAATCCCTAAGCCCTCTTAAAAAAAAAAGTTATTAATCATCGAATACCCTACAAAATAAAATGAATGTAAATATATGAATGCTCATTTGCTAGGGCTTCGAAAAAAACTGTTATTGTCAGATTAAATGTCGCATTGAAGTATGTACCAAGTGGAAGGTGTAGGTGATCGACAAACTGACCTGATGTGCATTAGATCAGCCGTTAGTGGGTCTAGGCCACTTAGATATCGGTTTCTCCAATAGAAAACGAATGAAGAGGAAGCCAACAAAAAAAACTGGCGATGGAATGTCGAAATGGCGGGTGCTGCTTGAAGAACAGAAGCTAAGTACTTGGGGGGGGGGGGTAATGATGGTAAAGATGGGCACTATGAAACATGGGGGCACGTTCCCCTTTCAGACCTAGCGGTGTATAGGGCAGATGATGTAAAGGTCATCTGTTCATGTGACCCACGGTAAACGAGGGTGTCGTGTGGCCAGCATAACGGCCAACCACCTTTACTTTCCCCAACTAATGTCAGATACCCATTTAAGGCTGGGTGAACTCAGAGGCGCCCAAAGATCCCTAAATTAAAAGTCCCAGTCTTACCGCTCAGCCACCGTGCCTCCGAACTCTCTATAGGTACAACATAGGTTACAAGTAATTGGTCATACATTAAAAACATATCTCATAAATATCTTAGATAAAGAATATAACTGTAATTTTATAATAAGGGTATTACACCGTTTCATGGCTAGAATGGTTACACAATGTAATTTATAATATGTAATCGTTTATTGCTAGATCTAGATCTAGATTTAGACAGTAAGCTGACAAAAAGAATAGGAAAGGCTTCTGCAGCAATTGTAAAACTCTCCATGTGGGAAATTACCAAACTGACTAAGGCAACCAAAATCCTAGTCTACAATGCCTGCATTCTGAGCACACTTCTTTATGGCAGTGAGAGCTGGGCAACTTACACGCCCCAAGAACACATGTTTCCAACCAGGACGTACTTAAACGGGCCATTATGCACAGCTTCTATGCTCTTCTTACACAGAGAAGACTACGCTGGCTCGGTCATGCCAGATGGAAGAATCCCTAAAGACATGCTATACGCTGAGCTTGCAGAGGAGGTGAGACCCAGGGGCCGCCCAAGACTAACCAACAGAGATGTCTGCGATTGAGACATGAGAACCACGACCATCGAAAAAAGTATGTGGGAGGAGATAGCCCAAGACCGGACAGCATGGAGACAGACTGTACCTGCTGGTACGAACTTCGCCGAGTGCACAAGAAAAGAAGCTGCGTCAGTCAAGAGAAAGAAGAAAAAAAGCTACCCTGTCAGGTAGCCCTTAACTAGATGCATATACATGCACGAACTGTGGCAAACTCTGCCGCTCCAGAATTGGCTTGATCAGTCACACCAGATTCTGCTCATCAAGACGAAACCAAAGCCATTGACTCACCTTGGCTCATCCATTGTCTTCCAAGACAGGATGAGTGATAACTCTTTAGTGATAGCTTCCCACACTAAAATATGGGTAATACGTATATACGCTAATAAAAATGTTTTTTTTTTCTGGTGAATGATTTTTTTTCTAACGCAACTTAACCGAAATTAGAATTGCCGCGAACAATCACTTCTATAAGCGGCTCTATTATCTCTACATTATTACAGAGCTATTTACGGTCGATCAGGAGCAAAAATAATGTGACAATGGTTCCAATCTAGCATGGACCGCTTATCTTCCCCTGTTGAGATTTGTAATTGTCAGTTACATGATAATCTTAGTCAAAGCCAGTGTTTCTCATACTTTTAACGGTGAAGCCTAATAGAATAATAATTTTTCGCTTGCTCCCCCACCCTATTTTTCTACCAGCTAGGGTCTAGAAAAGCGATGCAGGCTCGTACGTTCGGGTGAGAAAAGCCGTGATGTTGCTGCAACAAAGAATGAAAGAAACTTTAAGACATATGATTAATATACACATTTCAGGTTTTATTCTGCATGCATATTTACCAAATGTTTGGAATCTACTTTACGCACTGAATGTTCATTAAAGCTAGTCTGTATATTGTGTTTCGTAAATAATTCTGGAGAAAGTATTTAAGGGACAGAAGATTTTCCCCATTTACATCTGCCAAAAATGTTCTTGCCTTCTGAGCTTCAGAAATTCTTTCTCCTTGCGTCTACAACGTCTTTCGCTCCCAGTAAGAAAAACGCAAGTCCGGGTGGGCTTTTACATTGTAATAAAAAAAAAAGAAAGACATAATTATAACACAATTTTCCGATTTTATTTTGCATAAATGTTTTTAGTAATCCAGATTTACGTATTAAAAGTAAAAGTTCATTGGAGCAAGGCCGTTTAGTCTTGTTCTGAAATAGTGTTCCGTATATAATCTTATATTTAAACAAAAATTAATTCTAGAAAAAAAAATAATTCTGGAGATAATATTTAAGAGGAAGCATAGTGCATTGCCGTCCAGCAAGGGTGTCTGGGGAAGCGTTGTAATCTCACCCATTTGGGTCCAGGGTGGATCCCCCGGCACCAAGACTTTTCATGCTTTCTGAGCTCCAGAGAACACTTTTCTAATAGTAAGTAGAGCGCAAGTCAAAGGGTTTAAGTAAAAAAAAAATGATGGGCCAGGCCGATATTGTTTTGTTGTTGCATTAGAACACACTATCCATTCTAGTTAAATCGAAGGAAAAGGTTTGGGAACCACTGGTCTAATAAATTGTTCCTTTCCTTTTCTCTATTACTTGGAATTCATATAAATATAAATGTAATCTTCACGTTGTAAATAAAAATTGTGTCTGTGCTTGTAAATATTGCCAAATGTCGTCTGCTATGTGTCTCCAATCCGCCATTTTACTTTGCCGCTCAAAAGGTTTATTGTTGAATTGTGGGATATGTTTATGTGCTATTCGTGTCCTCATTACGATCTTTGTACATAAACGAAATAAAAATGCTCAGATCTCTACTTAAATTTATTTACTTGACAAGATTTCATTGCCCAATCTATGATTAAAATGACTTTTTAAAATGTTTTTTTTTTAAATTTGGCTTTGACATACTGACCTACTTTATTGTTATCGACCAGTCACACATTTAGGCTCTAAATAGATAGTCTTATCAACCCGCCATTCTTTATTTAGATTATCCAATCAAACCGATGTTTTTAATCATAGATTGGGCAATGAAATCTTGTCAAGTAAATAAATTTAAGTAGAGATCTGTTTGTTATATTGAATCAATCATTGTGGAAGGAACATTATAACAAAAGTTACAGTAACGTTTTAGAAACTAAGTTGACACGTTATTGAACGAGTGAAAAAAATATTAACCAACAAAATGAAACCGTTTTAAAAGGAAACATTTTTATTTCGTTTATGTACAAAGATCGTAATGAGGACACGAATAGCACATAAACATATCCCACAATTCAACAATAAACCTTTTGAGCGGCAAAGTAAAATGGCGGATTGGAGACACATAGCAGACGACATTTGGCAATATTTACAAGCACAGACACAATTTTTATTTACAACGTGAAGATTACATTTATATTTATATGAATTCCAAGTAATAGAGAAAAGGAAAGGAACAATTTATTAGACCAGTGGTTCCCAAACCTTTTCCTTAACGAACACTTTGCACATTTTGAGTATTTAGCGGGACACCTTGCTTTGTTTTAAGAGAAATTAATTCACGTGGTGGCCAACTATTCAATTATTCCAGTAGTTCGTGGAACACCTATTCAGGAACACTAGGGTTCCGCGAAACACAGTTTGGGAAACACAATATTAGAATATATATAGTCTTTGTATCAACTAAAACTATATTAAATCTTAAAATAATCAAAAGCAAATAAAAATAAAACTCTGAAGAAAAAAAGAAGACAAAAGCATTAAATATTAGTTGCACTTTTAAACTATTAAGAGATTATTATTTTACCCAAAATTTGCAATTGAATGACTTACTACGAAGAAGTCAGTTTACTTGACTGAGGTCTACTCTGAACTGTAAGGAAGGTAGTAAAAATCGGCTTAGGAATGATTAAATTTCTTTTTAGAAAAATAAAACCCAGATCCATTGTTTGTTCGTTGTTACTGTAGTTGACTATAAAGTTGATTTTTCTCTTGGAGAAAGCTATAAACGTTTCATGTTCTTTTTTGGGTAATATGTTTTACAATTTTTGATTATCCTGATTTATTGCCCGGATCTGGCCCGCGGGCCGTATTGTGGGTATCACTTGGTTCATCAGGTTTGTAGTTAATTAACGTACATTTAAAAAGAGAAAGTCTTTTGCAAGTAAGTATGTCTTTACACTCAATACTTGTAAGTCTTCTTAAAAGTGTTAAGTGACATTCTTTCAATGGTCAGCACAACGACCAATAGCCTTAACTTTCCCCACTTAAAGTAAGGTACCCTTTAGAGTTGAGTAAACTCAGAGGAGCCCTTAAAATCCCGAAAATAAAAAATCCCCGTCTTTACCGAAATTCGAACCCAGGACACCATGTTCGGAAGCCAAGCGCTTAACAACTCAGCCACCGCAGCCCCGATTCGTTACACAGTGGGCACTAGACGATAGTCAGGCTGCTTTATGGTAGTCACTGGAGTAGATATACTTGTTCTCTTATTTTTTTTCTTTAAATTTAGCATAAATGGATTCAAAGAAATATATTATTTAGTTTTATGTTAATTAGCCAGCTAAACAATGTGTGATTGCATCATATCATTCATTACAGTGTCTTGTTTTCAAAATAACATTTTGTAAGAACAATAACTGCGTAAACCATGTAAACGATACAAAAATAAAATGAATTGTCTCCCTTTGTCCGTGTCGTATACAGATTTTCTACATGTTGGCTTCCTTGCTTAAAAAATAACAAACTAGAGGCTTAATGAGTTTGACATGCCTGAACTAGACCTTGTATAAGAACCATGCTATTTGATGACATTTGATAACTATTTATATTGTGCATGTGTCTAGTTTACTGCATGCTTGACCAGTCATCTTGTGTTAACATAGTAAATAATAATTAAAAATAAAAACTTAACATCATATAAAGGTAGAAAGAGAAATGGATTCGCAATGTAGATCACAATGTAAACTTGGCATTCTACAATGTTAATGCAACATTTTCATCTAGAGAGAATGTAAGGGAACTGAGGAATATTTTAAAATTTAAATGAATTTAATATTTTAAAATTTAAATGCATGTATTAGACAACCTTTCCTTTTATCAAGTAATTAAATATTCAAGTTGCTGTTCACCTATTTTTAACATGTCGTAGGAGAAAGGGAGAGAAGTGAGAATAGATGAAAATGAATGTACTAGGCTTTGAAGGGAGGGAAGTTGGGTTGGTGATGGGGGACAGGAGAAGCCAGAGGCTTGCCATTTCAAGATTTCTTATCTTCCCATCTTATCTTATAAACCACAGACGTTCATTCAATACGAGAATAGAATGACGTTTATCCACGTGCCAGTCGTTCATGTTTAATGAGAGCCTGAAACTCTAAGTCACAGGTTTTCCTGGTAGATTCAGGTGCCCCATTGGTATGGAGTAGGTCCACGTGTTTCTAAAGTGATCATAGTGCAATAATTTTACGTCGTTTAAGCGTATCAACCAAATACATTCTGATGCAGTGGCGTCACTAGGAGCGTCCGGGGGTTGCGGGCCGCACCCGGTGACACTTTTAGAAAATGCTAAATTTAAAAAAAAATAAAATAAATTACTTCCTCGAATGTTTCTTACACTTTAGTGTCACCATGTCCCAAACCTTCTTAATTTAATTCTATTTAACTTGGTATCTTCCTAGTATGAGAAAAAATGCGTTGTAGACGCCAGGAGAAAGAGTTTCTGAAACTCATAAATGTATAAAAAAGATTGGCGCCCCGGACAACTCTGAACTCAAGGTGCTCCCACAAACATCTTATCTGACCAGTTGAGTGGCCAACGTAGCATTTTTAATGTAAGATGTTGAGAAACGCATAGACTTTAACTCCTCGTGTACCATAGGGCTGCAAGCTCTCTCCACAGAAATCAGTCCAAGACGACTCTTACCGCCACTTCCCAGAAGTTGTCCACGAAATTCAGGACTTCTAAAAAGCTGTGACGCCATGTTATGCATGGACGGTCATGTTTTTGCGTTCCTCTTTTCGGCTTTCATGTTAAGACTGACTTTGGTAAGCGTGTTTTTGTCTTGTCAAATGATATGTCTCACAAATGTCAATCGACGTTTAGTCGCCACTTCCCTTAGACGGCGAATGCCTGTGCGGGAAAATATTTCTCTATTGGTAACATTATGATTTGTTTGTTCAAATAGGCCGTAATCTTTGAAAGACTCCTGCTTTCCAATCCGACACCAAGATTTATATTTCCATCGCATGAGATGACACTGCCTAAATAGGTTAACTTTTCTATTTGTTCAAGATCTGTATGACCAATGTTGATGGGGGTACATGGTAACTTGCACGCAATATGCAGAACTTTGAGGGCGTCTTTATCCATCTTCTCGTGTATACATTTAATTGTATTTCAAAGTAATGCTATGTCGTCTGCAAAATCCACCTCGGTTTGGTTTACGCCATGAGCATCCAAATGCAGCCTGATTATTGTAGGACATCGTCGATGGCTACAAGAAAGAGAAAAGGGAATAAGATACACCTTAATCTAATATCCGTCCCGATGTTGAAGAGTTCCAGCGTCTGCTGTGAATCAACAGCTTGATTTGCTTTAGACATGTCGCTGAATCTGGACAAAGTGTGGCGAGATGCGATTTCTCTTGCTATTTTCCAGAGTGATGGACGCTATCAAACTGTTTTATTAATCTACAAAATTGATCAACATCCCCTGTTGGTATTCCAGGCTTTACTCGACGATGTTCCGCAGGACTGAAACCTGTTCAGTGCTTGATTTGCCTTTTCGGAAGCAGCTGAAAAGTAGATACACCTGCCTGCATAATGAATTTCAGGTCATGCAGTTCTCCATTTAGTTTTTGTTCTGTAATAGGTTTTAGGTGCTTTATATTTTTCTGGTCAATATGTTTTTATTAGTAAATATCTAAGTCTAACTATAGTAAAAAAAAAAAAAAACGCACAGTACTCCTTCTTGACCCTTTGATCGAAGGGGCGGATGATTTAAGGGTTATCTGTTTCTATGGCAGACAGCGAGGTTGACATTACATGATTTTGATTGATTTGTTGATTTGAGGCATATCGGCACAATTTAGGCCATGTCGTGCCTGGTTGACATTACAACGCCATTACTTTTCCCAAATAATGTCAGATACCTATTACACAGGGGCGTCCTACAAATCACGAATTTAAAAAAAAAGACCTATCTTAACCGAGATTTGGACCAGAGTCATTTCGGTTGGAAAGCCAAGCACTGTACCACTCAGCCACCAAATTCAATAAATAAAACGCAATTGCTATTAGAGCATGGAATGGGTTGCCTGAGCCAGCCAGAAAAACCAATGACTTGGCTGAATTTAAGTCATTGGTTAACATGCATGACTAGATGCATGACTCGTAGGACGTAATCATCTTTTTTTTTTTTTTGAAGTAACGTCTGTATTTTATAAGTTAAGATAAGATATTACTCATTCCACACAGTTTCTGTTTATCAAACTAAATGTTTGTATTGGTCAATTCAAGGGCGACTCTGTTACCTATCTGAATATAAGAAGACAGTGTTAATTTAGCGTTGATATCATTGCAATTTACACGACATGAAATAAAGTTTATGATGTGATGAGACGTCTATAACCATCTTACATTTTGATCTATCTCTCCTACAATGTTAACCGAAGCAATAACGATACCAGTGGGCGCCTCTATCATGCCACCCCACACCACAGATGGGCTATCAATCGTAGTTGAAAATAAAAGTGTACCCCTGGAGAACTTTGAAAAGTGTTCTTTATGGCTCATGACGTGCTCGTGAAGGAATTCTCTTAGCGCTATCAGGCTGTATTGAGAGAGATAGCTATGTAAAATGATGTCTGTCAACATAGACTGAATTGCCCCCTAGGGGCGCCTCACGGCTTATTTACATTTTTAGAACTGATATATTCTACAGGTAGTAGTATAGACAGCTTGCTTATATGGTTTCTTCTGTCTCAGAGACAATGGCTGCCCCCAAGATCAATAGCTGTTTGTTTTTTATTTTGTTTTTTTGGAGCTGAATCTGCTGGGACTTTTTTTTTATTAATACAATAGAATATATTTACATATAAAAATTTGTAACATTATAAAAACACTTGACTGATACGTTAAAATATTCGTTATCTAATAAATGTTATAAGTACTGAAATACAAGTTTATAACATCCACACACACGTAACCACACACACCAACTCACACAACCTATTAATAGCAAGAGCTTTACATAGTTTTGATACACAAAATATTTACATGTATATAAATGTTTAGTTGGCTAATATATAATTATACAGACACATAATGATTGTGTGACAACATATCATTTGTTTTAATTGACATGTAATATATTCAAATTGAATTCAAAAGCAAAGAACGAATGATAGTCAATGTTTCTAATCTCAGTTGAACCCCGGCTGGGTTCACGACAGGAAGGACTGCTCCTCCCAAATAGCTCTGACTATAAATTGTGACGTGGCAACGAGCTATTGGTCTAGGTCTAAACTGACCACAGGGTGTGACATCACAGGTTGGTTTCAGGCCTTCTATAGGTTTCGATTCGTAGGTAAACTGTTTTGTATAAATTATTTGTCTGTATTGTCCTATTAGAATCCCCTGACCTACCACTGAACAATTCAAGTGACAAAACCCATCCCATATGTTGGATTTTTATAAAAACATAATTCTTTTATCTCCCTTCATCTTTTATCCATGCAGTGGTGTCCCCTGTTCTATAGCCATCTACGGTGGGTTTGACATTTCTCAACGAGGAACTCAGATATTTATTAGTTATTTTTTTTTTAAATATTGATTTATTTTAAGTTATATCCTTTATGTAGCTTATGCTTTTAGTTTTTAAGGCTATGACATATTATTATATTATGTACGGTCAATGTGATCCTATGTAATTATCGAGTAATGTTTTGTAAGAGCTTTATATTATGATTGGTTTTGGTTTAGCTGATGAGATTTTTTTTTATTTCTGTGAAAATTGATGTAATTAATTCCATACATTTTATTTCAAGTGGCTAATTAAATGAAATCAGATTTATTTAATGAAATTTTGTTTTAAGTGATTATCATTATTATTACCCATAACCCCAAACATAACGCAGGTCTGAGATGCTCATCTATTTTCTTGAAAAACATTGAAGTGAAAACTGTGCCAGTATTATAAAGGTATGTAAAGGTAAAGTCCATTTAAGTAGATATCCTTCAGAAACGCTGGAGATGATAGGTCACACCTTCGCAAGCCTGCATCCAACTTATCAAGGTAAGCCCAAACCTGGAACCTCCAAGGAAAGAGGAAGAGGGGGCGGCCCAGGAATAATGGCGCCGCGATTTGGAAGCAGCGGCCGAGCAGTTGGGCAGGACTGAGGGACAGTTGGAGAGACTCGCCCAGAACCGAGACGCTTGGAGGAAACTGATTGTTAGCCTTCGCCACAGAAGGGACCACATCTCTAAGAGATTTAAAGATAATGGTAAAATATTTAGACCTAGAGATCTATAAGTCAAGGTCATCTGTTCATTTGCCCAAAGGTTAACGAGGCCGAGGGTGCCATGTGGCCAGCACAACGACCAACCGTCTTAAATTTTCACCAAAACTAAAGCCAAGTAACCTTTAGAGTTGCCTTAATTCATGGGCACCCTAAAAAATCCCGAAATTAGAAAATCTCAGTCTTCTTCAAAATTCGAACAGACTCCTCAGTTCGGAGCCAAGCGCCTTACCACTCCGCCACCGCGTCCCCAACTAGTGTTGTGAGTTCATACATCTCTCGTGGTAATACAAATCCAGTACACTGTCTCGATGGATGCTAATGACGCTGATACAAAATGGCGCAAAATAAATACTGGCATGAAACTCAGAAGCAACATCTCATTAATAGGACATTATAGCGATTGTTTCATTTACAAATGAAGACTATTAAGAAATGTTCGATTCTAAACAATGTCAAGGACGCAATTTTAAAATATCACCGCTTCCGGCTAAATTATTAAAAAAATTAGTTTGTGCTTTAAGAGAATTAGAAATGTGATTGTACAGTGCTAAAAAGTGCAGACGATGTGTTGCACAC